>NC_081408.1:704924969-705224969 GCF_030272615.1 Cryptomeria japonica
GTCCATATTTATTGCATGTAAAGCAATATCCATTAAAGCTTCTTCTATTAGACATGCTGCTAGATCAAGATTTACACTTATAAGTAGTGTGACCATACTTGTGACAATTATAGCAATAACCATCAAAGGTGAATGACTTCTTTTGACTGATTGGTTGATTTCTACAGACATTAGACTTATGACCCAATTTACCACAATGATTGCAAGAAGATTTAGAAAACATCATACCTTTCATTCCTAAATTGTTCCTTTTATCATCTGGAGTAGAAGCACCCCTTCAAGATGATAAGTCTGACTCAAAGGAGGGAGGCTAAGGCATCAAACATGTCTTTATATTTTTTTGTATGGTTTTCAATCATGTATTGTGTGTTTGTAATAAAGAACCCCATCTTGTGAGCCAAACTCCTATTTTGGCATTTCTATAAGCCAATTAGGACTTTTGGACAATAGGGGATCAAATGTGTATAGGACATAGTTATCCTAGAGGTTTTAGTGCTTCTAGGATTTTTTAGGAGGGGTTAGACTTGACCCAAGGCATTAGGAGGCGAAAGATGACATTTTGACAACTTTTGCAAAAGTTGTCAAAAGTTGTCATGAGCAACTTTTATGCACTTTTTGCATTTTTGTTTGTTTGAACTCCTCCAATGGCTCTAACCTCTTGGTTTTAGTTGAGAGAATTTTTGGAGTGGTTTATACACCTTGTGGATCCAATTCCAAAGGAGAGAGTGTATGGAGGAAAGTTTTGGTGACAACAAACTAATAAAATTCTGAGTTTTTCCTGCAATTATGGAGTTTTGGTATGGGGTATAGTACTATATGGATTGGGATCAATCCCCAATGATGTGATTTGGCTAGAGAGGAGAGTTATATTTGTTTTGGATTTTGTTTGAAGTTCTATTTGTGTGTTTTTCTTCTGATATTCAAATTTTATTGTAGGTGCCCGGGAAACCAGGGGTTACCTTGGGTTTTTCCTCCTCCATGGCCATAACTTGCACTTTATCAATCTAAGACCCATGCGATTTTATGAAAGGAAAGTATGGTTAGTGTATTCTAGGATTCCAAAAGTGTTTTGCAGGAGGAGCAAGGGAGAGGTGTGTTTGTAATGACCCTAGGTAGAAATCTTTATGTGGCTACCTAGACCTTGAACAACAAAGTTACCCTTGAATGCAAATGGAAATGATTCTAGGCATGTAACCCTGGAATCAATTATGGTTTATGGTTCCCCACATACACGTGGGGTTTTAATTTCCCAATTTACTCATCTGGATATAGGTGCTTCACAAATGGAGGCCTAATTGACTTTTTAGGACAGTCAACATCCTACTAGTTCATACCTTTTTTTATCAGACCCAGACCCTTCCTTTTGGGGAATTGTGTAACTTCCAAAAGGGTACTTGAATCCATATTTTTTTTGCAAATGTGTTTGAGAAAGTTTGAACTTAAGGTCCCTTTACCCACTAAAAGGGCTACAAGCAAATAGGCCTAATTGTGAAGGTACTATGGGGGATAGGGTTGAAACCTCAAAACCAGTTATGGATCTAGTTCAAGTGAGTCATGATTGACCCAAAAAAAAAATTCTAATGGCACATAACCCTTGGAGGTCTCGAAGTGTATGTTTGAACCATTTAACCAAGTTGAGTAGGTATGAGTCTTGAAGATGATGAGAAGATTGAACAAATGTTGTAGAGCCTTGTCTTGATAGGATCCCATTGTTGTCTTGAGGGGTCAGTGTCATACATTTTGAGGTGTTTGGCAGGTTACAAGGAGGGCTCTGCATCATCATCCTTTATCCTTTTGGATTTAGATGATTCTCCAGTTTTCATAGGACCTGTATCGAAGTAGCCAAGGCTCGTTGTCTCCTTTGTTCTCCTCTGAGCTTTTAATTGTTCATCTACCTTCTCATAGCTTTCATTAAATTTCCATATCTTTTTATTTCACTCATTTGCAATTTTCAACTCATTTTTGAGTTGTTCAATTTCTTTCATCATCTTCTCCTTTTCCTCTGCTTTGTCATGTAGATGCTTATCCATGGCTCCATTCTCCCGAGTGAGAATTTTGGATTTATTCATTTTTTTTCAATGATGATTGCATCATTTTCTCTTAGGGCTTCTTCAGCAAGCCTTTTGGATTTTTCAACTTTTGACAAAACTTCTTCTACATCTCTTTTTCTTTCATCTGCTATCCTGCTGGCTTCTAGTATTTCAGTCATTCTTAGGGCCTAACTTTCATGCTCTCTTTTTAGATATGTGATTTCTTTAGTCATCTTTTTGTTCTTTTCCATCAGTTTTGAGACTGCTTCTTTTGTTTCTTCAAATCCACTATGTTCAAAGAGTTGATCTATGATATTCTGACTCTCATTTAGTCATAGAGCTAGTTCCTTTCTTTTAGCAAGTGATTTGCTCAATCTCTCCTTCAACTAAGCAATCATTTCATTAGCTTCATCAATCTACTTATGATACCGGTATTCCTCCATGATCTTTTTTCTCAAGCTCTCAAACTTTTCTTTAAAGGACCTAAGCTCTGATACCAATTGTTAGTATTAACCGGGGACTGAGAGGGGGGTGAATTAGTCAAAATGGTTTATACACAATTCAAAATTTCAAAGTAACTAGTCTGTAGCTATCCTTCCAAATTAACTTAAACATTGCATTAATCATGAAAGTGGATAACATCAAAGAAAATAAATTTTCTTGCACAAATAAGTATCGCATAAAACTAGCAATTATACGTGGAAACCCTCGGTTAGAGGGAGAAAACCATGGTGGGGATAACCCAAAATCTCTTTTACTACAATGAAAAAGAGTGCCCTGTTAAGAGCTTACAACCAGTTCTTTTTGAGAACATCACCCTGTTAGGAGTGACTGGTATCTGGTTAAGAATACCTTAGAACCTGTTAAAGTTCACCTTGCCAGAGGACTTTACAACTTCATATTAGAAGTGACTCTGTTAAGAGATTTTACATGAAGAACTGGTTAAGGTTCACCTTGTTAAAGAATTTATAATTCTGAAATTGTTAGAAGGCAACAAAGATGATTGATTTGTCTAATGACACCACCTTTGTCTCACAGATCTGCTTTGCAAGCTCTGTTCTTTTGTTCGGTGTCGGCTTCATCGATTCATACCTCTATTTCTTGCACTCTATTTTGCTCCCCCTATTAACATTCACAAAGATTTTTTTCTCATTGAAAACAACACAATTAGAATGAATGATGTGAATATATTAGCATTTAGTTCTAGCACCATCTTTCCCTCAAAAAACAAATTCAAAAATTTGTTATCGCACCTCAAATTTCTCTCCAAAAATCATTCTGGGAATATCGGTCAAGACAACAGTTCATGCCGAAAAGCTCGCCAATTGAAAAGAGAAGACTGTTAGTTCAATTGGATGTTATCTGGATGTTTCTAAGTTTGAGACTCCTATATTTGTGGTTGTCGCCTATGTGCCTATCCAATTCTGCCTAACCAATTACCTCCTGTATACTAGTCTACTCACTGCTTAGCCGATTAACCCCTATATATTGGTCTACTCACATCTTAGTTGGTTAACTCCTATATATCGGTCTACTCATTGCTTAGTCGGTTAACCCTTATATACCAGTCTACTCATTGTTGATAGGAATAAGGACTATTGTTCTTTACCAGTTACTCTTTACTCCTTTATTGATGGACTATACAAACTTAGAAGTTGATGTTGCCAACAATGACAACCATTTCACCAGTCATATAAAATGCAGCATAATGCCAACAAATGATTAGTGATTTATGGTTTGGAAGGTGAGCTTGTATCATGGAAAGGAGTATCTGACTAGAACCAAAACTTGTGATGATTATAAGAAGGTGTGTTTCAAATTTCTAATGAAGTTTTGTTAAGGTTTTAGTAGGTTTAAGACCGGTGAAGATATCATCAAACCGGTAATGATTTTTTTTATGACGGTGATCAATGACGAGTCTATATGAAGTCGGTAACACAACACAACCCACATAAAAAGATTTAATTACTATTTTGGCATGATTCAAGGAAGAATTTATGGGGAATCGGAAAAATGCTTTGTAGAGTGTTTTATGGTTTTGACTTTGGCACATATCGGATTTTCATGATGGATTACGATCAACCAACAATTGATATTGCATTGTAATTTATTGCAATGATCTGTATATCGATCTGAGATGATCTCTTATGATTTAAATTATAAATTCATGATGTAATTAGGGTCTAGTGGCTGACCTAGTTGAGATGGCTATTTAGGATGACACAGTTGATTTTTTTCGTGTCGATGGTCTTAGAGAATGTGTTGAGCCATCCAAGTTAAGTGTGAGATATGCCTAAGACTTGTAGAGTGTTGTGCATAACTAGATCTAATCAAGCAAGCAGATAAGTGCAAGTAATAGATAATTTTCTTATTGTTGTTCCCTAACAGTTGCAGTAGGTTAAATCCCTTAACCGGGTAGGTCCTAACATGCCTTAAACATTTAAGTCCCCTAACAAGAAATTTCTCAAAAGAGTGTTAAATCTTCTCACAAGGTTGATCCTAATAGATCATGAAGCTCCTAATCAAGCTGCTAGGCAAATCCCTTAACTGGGTGACTCCTAACAAGGTCTACTCCTAACAAGGCATATTCTAAGCTCCTAATAGGCCTAAGATCCTAATAGAGAATACTTAAAAAGATACAAGCATTTGTGGGTTTCCACATCAAAAAATTATGGTGTTCATGTCTGGAATGTTTTTCATGTGTTGTTCTTGTTTATGTTTCATTTCATGCATTATTTTTGAGATGCCGATTATGATGTTTTATCAAAAGTTTATCAAAGGTTACCGGTACTGATAAGAGTTGATAGAGAAAAGTGATTGATCTAATAAGATAAGTTGGTAAATGATCAAATCTATATGATTTCTTAAGTGGTGAAAGAATTGATTAATATGGTAAATGATTTGATTAATGTGTTAAGAAAATCTGATAAAGAGGTTGTTAGATTTGATTGAAGAAGTTGAGATATTTGTTAAATAGTTTCAAATCTGATATAAGTTTGATTTTGGGTTTAAAGTTTCAATTTGTCTTAATAATGATTCATCCCACCTCTTAGTATTAATTGGATAATCATAGGATTAACAAATTCAACACCATAGACAAGTGAATATGGAGTAGCTCCAGTAGGTGTGACAACACTTGTGCGATAGGCCCATAGTGCAGGATTAAGTTGGATGTGCCAATTGCGGCCAACATCATCGACTGTCTTTTTAAGGATTTTGAGAATAGTTTTGTTAGTTGCCTCAACTTGACCATTACCTTGAGGGTAGTATGGAGTGGAAAAATGATGATGGATATGGAATCGATCAAAAAACTCACAAATATCCTGATTCTTGAAGGGACGATCATTGTTTGTGACGATGGAGATGCAAACATCATATCGACAAATGATATAATTGAGGATGAAAGTGACAATCTACTTATCGGTGACTTGGCTGAGAGGGACAACCTTAATACACTTTGTGAAATACTTAGTGGTTATGATAAAGAATTTATGGTTGTTGGAGGATTGAGGGTGAATCTTTCCCATGAGATCAAGTCCCCATTGACAAAAGGGCCATGGAGTAGTGATCCATTGAATTTATTGTTTTGGGGCATGAATGAGGTCTCCATGAATATGACACTGCTTGCATTTCTTTAATGCATTATGCTCAATGGTCAGGATTGAACCATTTGAATTCCTTAACCTATTAGGTTTAGGGTTTAGGGTTTATGCTACCAACCTAACTATTTTTCCTATAAGTTTGATGTTGTGACTCTTTCTAGGGTTGTTGGCAAAAGTTGTGTGTGAGTATCCAAGAGAAGGAATACGTGATTCTTCCGAGACCAAAAGGAGAGAAGTGATACCTACAGAGTGTAAGTGCAGAAGGTAAAGAGGAGCTTAAGCAGATCTGCATTGGCATTGAGTGTTGTTACTAGATCATTGTAATACCTCTTGATCTCTAACCACCTCAACAATTGGAAAATCACTTAACAGGGTAGCCTTAACCGGATTGTTGTAAATCCTTTAACAAGCTAACTCTAAGCTACTAAGTTTGAAGTCCTTTAGCTATTGAGTTCTTGAAATCCTCTAAAAAGGTAACCTTTAACAAGGTTTAACCCTTAATCGGGTATTGAAGCCATCCCTTAACCGGGTGATCTCTAACAGGATCGGTTCCTAGCAGAACCTATTGTAATGTCTCTAACCAGATAAGGCTCCTAATAGAGCGGACTTCCAAAGAGATCAAAAATAGCTTGTGGGTATTCATCCCCACCGTGGTTTTTCCCAGTTGGGTTTCCACATGAAAAATATGTGTGTCATGTGTGATGCTTTTATCTTGTGATGCTTTGCTATTATTTGTCAAGCATATGATGGTTTTGTGTTTTATGCATGTCAATAAAACATGTTGAACTAGTTGTTATTATGATCAGATGATAGATCACCTGTTTATGCATAAGGGTGAAATGGTAGTGTAGTCTCAAGTTGAGTAAAAAGCTAAGTGAGTAACTGATTAATGCTTGTCTCAGACATTCTTAGCTTTACCGGTTGCACTCTACTTCAAACCGGTTTCACTTTTTGCCAGTCTTTTGAAGTGTTTGTTGTCAAACCAGTTTTAGACTATATTTTTGTCTAGTACTGATTCACCCCACCCCTCTCAGTACTAGTTTGGTACTATTCACTTATCATTGAGTTATCAATTGGTATCAAAGCGTCCTCTAGGTCCTCTGTGTTATAAGCTTAACCAATTGAGGTAAAGATCCCAGTCAAATGATGAAGAGGGAAGGTCCAAAGTTTAACAGGGAAAATGTCAGTATATGGAAAGACATGATGAAGATATACATCAGAAGCATGGGTGCTCAACACTGGAGCTATGTTGAGAATATCTATGTTGCCCCTACTGATACTCTCACCGATGACCAAAAGAGAGAGATACAGGAAAATGGGCAAGTCATGGAAGCCCTAATTAGTAGTTTATCTTTCGTTGAGTTTATTGATGTTCAGGACAAGGTAAATCCCAAAGAGGTATGGGATACTCTTGAAAATATCAATGGTGGTGATGAGCATGTAAAATAGGCTAAGAAAGAAAGCCTGAGAGGGAAGTTTGAAGATATGCGGATGGTTGAAGGTGAGACCATTCAATAGTATGGAATAAGAATCAAAACCGTTGTTGGAGATATCAAGAGTGCAAGTGGTAAAATAGAAGACTCCACTGTGGTAAGCAAAGTCTTGAGATCCCTATTATCGGTCTATGCAATAAGGGTTGCTACTATTCAGGAGCTGAGATCAATAGACAAGACTAAGGTATCCTTAGAATCCATCATAGCAAAGTTGATAGCCTATGAGCTAAATAGTTTTGATGGCAGTGTTCAAAAGACTGAATTAGCTTTTAAAGCTTCTATTGTACCATCCAGAAAAGGAAAAGAAGCTAGCACTAGTGGTGAACCAAGACAGAGCAGAGAAATGGATGATGAGGTGATTTTGATGGCATTTGAAGCTCTCCTTGCCTAGAAACTTCCTAAAGGAATCGACAAACACAAAGGTAAGCTTCCTTTGAAATGCTTTTCTTGCAACTGGATAGGACATATTGTTGTAAACTATCCTAATGGCAACAACAAGGACAAATTGGAAAGGTTCAAGAAATTCAAAGGAGGAAACTGAAGAAACTGTTTTGTGGCAGTTGATGAAGGTGTCACAGATGAAGAATCAGAGGATGAAGAAAATGAAGATATTGTGTTTGTTGCTATCAAAGAAGATGTGTCAGACAAGAAGGCTCTTGTCTCCTGGTTTGATAATTCCAATGAGTGGATCATTGATAGTGGTTGTTCTCACCATATGACTGGTGATCGGAGCAAGTTTCTATCCTTGGAGGAGTATGATGGTGGTGTGGTTTGTTTTGGCAATGATGCACCATGCATGGTCAAAGCCAGAGGGTCCATCTCTCTGAATGGAAAGAGTAGTGCTGACAATGTGTATTGGATTGATGGTCTCAGACACAACCTTCTAAGTCTTGCCTAGCTGAATGACAGTGGCCTCACTCTAGAAGTCAATAATGAAGTTTGCAGAATCAAAGGAAAAGATGGTGAATTGGTGGCCACCGGCGTGCACACCAAAGGTAACCTATTTCATCTGAATGCAAATATAAGTACATGTCTTATTGCTAAATTTGATGATAGCTGGATATGGCATAGGAGACTCTGCCATGTAAACTTTGATAACATTGTAAAGGCCAATAAGATCAAGGTAGTTAGAGGGTTGTCAGTGCTAAGAAAACTGGATAATACCTTGTGCAGAGAGTGTCAATTGGGGAAAATGTCTTCCTCAACCTTTAAAGGTAAATCTTTCACTGCTGACAACTTGCTTGATCTTGTGCATACTGATTTGTGTGGTCCTATGAAAACTAGGAGTGTGCAGGGTGATAGGTACTTTATGATTCTCACTGATGACTACTCAAGAATGATGTGGGTCACATTCTTGAAAGACAAGTCTAAAGCCTTTGTAAAGTTTAAAGCTTTCAGAGCATTAGTGGAGAAGGAAAGCAGTAAAAGGATCAAGTGCCTGAGAACTGGTCAAGGAGGGGAATTCACTTCTGGTAATTCAACAAGTACTGTGAAGAACATGGCATCAAGAGGAAATTGTCTGCCCCCCAAACTCCATAGTAGAATGGCCTAGTAGAGAGGAATAACTAGGCTATGGTTGAAGTAGCTAGAACCATGTTGATTCAAGGAAAGGTAGCTCACACCTTTTGGAGAGAAGCGGTGAGCACTACAGTCTACATAATGAACCGGGTACTCATCAAGAAAGGTAAGGATAAAACTCCTTATGAGTATTGGACCGGTAAGACACCCGTGGTTAGCTACTTTAGAATGTTTGGTAGCAAATGTTACATTAAGAGAAGTGAACACTAGAGAAAATTTGATGTGAAATGTGATGAGGGAATATTCTTAGGATATTCCACCAAGAGCAAAGCTCTCAAGTGTTTCAACAATAGGACTTAGAGAATTGTGGAAAGCATCAATGTAAGAGTTGATGAAACCTCTGAGAAAACTGAGGAAACCAGTAGTGAGCAAGCGGTAAGTGAATCGATTGCAACCTTCTAGGAATCAGTTGTCAGTCAACCGAGTACAAGTAACAATGTTCCTACACTGGCAGATGTAGATGTTGATAGTGATGGAGATGAGGATGAAGAAGAAAAGAAAGAGGAATCTATCAAGACCATTCCTCGGTATGTCAAGCTAAATCATGATCCTAAGCAAATCATAGGAGATAAGGATGTAGGAATCCTTACAAGAAGAAAAGTCAGAGAATACTCATGTATGATCTCTGAATTCAAGCCTAAAACATTCAAAGAGGCACATAAGGATGAAGAGTGGATCAAGGCAATGGAAGAGGAACTTGACCAGATAAAGAAAAATGGTACATGGTCCTTGGTACCCAGACCGGAGCACAAAAATGTCATTGGTACCAAATGGGTCTTCAAAAATGGCATAGTGATTAGAAACAAAGCCAGACTGGTGTGCAAAGGATATGCCCAAGAAGAAGGAGAAGACTATGGAGAAACCTTTCCTCCTGTACCCAGATTGGAAGGAGTTCGTATGCTTCTTGCATATGCAGCTTTTAAAGGCTTCAAAGCACATCAAATGGATGTAAAATTTGCATTCCTAAATGGTGTACTTGAAGAGGAGGTGTATATAGAGCAACCAGATGGGTTTGCCCTATCTGAAGATAGTGACACGGTGTGTAGACTACATAAAGCCTTATATGGTCTAAAATAGGCACCTAGAGCATGGTATGAACGCCTGCATTCCCATCTTGTGAAGATTGGATTTGAGAGAACAAGTGAAGATAGAAATATCTACTTGAAGTCTGAAGCAGATCAGATCCTAATCTATGTGGTATTTGTTGATGACATTATCTTTGGTGAAGACGACAAGATGAGTCATGAGTTTGCAGATGAGATGAAGAAAGAGTTTGAGATGTCACTCATAGGGGAGATTAAGTTCTTCATTGGATTGCAGATCCAGCAGATGAGAGATGGAATCTTTATCACTCAGTCCAAGTATGTCAAAGAGGTATTGAAGACCTTTAGCATGGAAGATAGCAAACTGCTTGGTACACCGATGGTGAGCAATTGTAAACTATCCAAAGAGGATGACTTAGCATTGGTTGATGAGAAGGAATACCAATCAATGATTGGTAAATTGCATTATGTAGTGCATAGCAGACTAGATATTGCACATGCAGTTGGCATTAATGTAAGGTTCCAGAAAAGTCCAAGAGAATCCCACTTGATTGCAGTCAAGCAGATTCTTAGGTATCTGAAGGGAACTGTTGACTATGGATTGTGGTATCCATATAGCAAGGATTTCAACTTGAAAGTGTTCACAGATGTTGATTGGGCTAGTAATGTAGATGATTGGAAGAGCACAACCGATGGTGCATTCTTCCTTGGTGGTAGACTAGTCTCATGGATGAGTAAAAAGTAGAGTTGTATCTCTCAGTCTACAATGGAAGTAGAGTATGTTGTAGCTTTCATGAACTGCACTCAAACAATTTGGATGAAGCATGTATTGAATGGCTTCAAAGTTCCTGTATCTGAACTGGTAAGTATATTTTGTGACAATACTAGTGCAATTAATATATCCAAGAATCTGGTTTTACATTCTAGAACCAAGCACTTTGAGCTTAAGTATCATTTCTTGAGGGAAAAGGTTTAGAACAAAGAGATTGCATTGGAGCATTTTTCCAATAAGGAGCAGTTAGCAGACATATTCACCAAGCCTCTCCCAAAGACTACATTTACATACTTAAGAGTCGAATTAGGGGTACTGCCCCTTCAGGAGGTGAACTAAAAGCATATGCTCCACATCAGTCAAGTATTGCATAGTCAAATTTATTTTGGATTGATGTGTTGAAGAATGCTACTCCTCAGGGGGAGTAGCATAATGGAATAGGGAAGCTTGTGCCTCCTCTTTGGCATTTTTGTCAAAGGGGAAGAAGATGTGAAGAGGAGAATATATCTATAGAAATTGGGGGAGATGTGAAGTGGAGAGATATCTTTTTATATTACCATCAATGCCAAAGGGGGAGATTGTTGGCATTATGTGAATCCATATGAGGACATAATGATATTGTATGTTGTCATTGATGTCAATATGTTGCAGAGGTGTGAATCAGCATATGTGAGAATCGGTATAACACTGTGAATCGGCATGTGTGCCAAAGTGAAGCAGTATGCTTGTTTAAAGGTGAACCGACATATAGTTATGGGAACCAGCGCATGGAAGGGTTGTATGACTATCGGTTGGTGGTGTCAACTTTAGGATTTCTAGTTGAAGTGCTTCAAGCCTGTGTGTCTCAACCGCTGACTTTGTGCGATGAGTTAGCATGATAACAAAGAACAAATCATGTTGCCATGTAATCCTTGTGTGCGTGAAGGATCTTCCATGATGAAGATCTTGCCTATCTACCTCAATAATGTGCGAAGACTGTAAAACAGTGATAACATGTGATGGGTTATCAGTCGCCATGAAATCGGTGGAAAACGAATGATGGAGATTAATGTAGTATGCTCAATGGTCGGGATTGAACCATTTGAATTCCTTAACCTATTAGGTTTAGGGTTTAGGGTTTGTGCTACCGACCTAACTATTTTTCCTATAAGGTCAATGTTGTGACTCTTTCTAGGGTTGTTGGCAAAAGTTGTGTGTGAGTATCCTAGAGAAGGGATACATGATTCTTGCTAGACCAAAAGGAGAGAAGTGATACCTGCAAAGTGTAAGTGCAGAAGGTAAAGAGGAGCTTAAGCAGATTTGCATTGGCATTGAGTGTTGTTACCAGATCATTGTAATACCTATTGATCTCTAACCACCTAAATAGTTGGAAAATCCCTTAACACGGTAACCTTAACTGGCTTGTTGTAAATCCTTTAACAGGGTAACTCTAAGCTACTGAGTTTGAAGTCCTTTAGCTATTGAGTTCTTGAAATCCTCTAACAAGGTAACCTTTAACAAGGTTTAACCCTTGATCAATTATTGTAGCCATCCCTTAACCGAGTGATCTCTAACAGGATCGGTTCCTAGCAAAACCTATTGTAATGTCTCTAACTGGACAAGGCTCCTAACAAAGCGGACTTCCAAAGAGTTCAAAAATAGCTTGTGGGTATTCATCCCCACCATGGTTTTTCCTAGTTGGGTTTCCATGTGAAAAATATGTGTGTCATGTGTGATGCTTTTAACTTGTGATGCTTTGCTATTCTTTATCAAGCATATGATGGTTCTGTGTTTTATGCCTGTCAATAAAACATGTTGAACTAGCTGTTATTATGATCAGATGATAGATCGCCTATTTATGCATAAGAGTGAAATGGTAGTGTAGTCTCAAGTTGAGTGAAAAGATAAGTGAGTAACCGATTAATGCTTATCTCAGACATTCTTAGCTTTACCAGTTGCACTCTATTTCAAACCGGTTTCACTATCTGCCAGTCTTTTGAAGTGTTTGCTGTCAAACCAGTTTTGGACTATATTTTTGTCTGGTATTGATTCACCCCCCCCTCTCAATACCAGTTTGGTACTATTTACTTATCATTGAGTTATCAATTGGTATCAGAGCATTCGCCAGGTCCTCTATGTTATAAGCTTAACCACTTGAGGTAAAGATCCTAGTCAAATGATGAAGAGGGAAGGTCCAAAGTTTAACAGGGAAAATTTTAGTATATGGAAAGACAAGATGAAGATATACATCAGAAGCATGGGTGCTCAACACTGGAGCTATGTTGAGAATATCTATGTTGCCCCTACCGGTACTCTCACCGATGACCAAAAGAGAGAGATACAGGAAAATGGGCAAGTCATGGAAGCCCTAATTAGTAGTTTATCTAACATTGAGTTTATTGATGTTCAGGACAAGGTAAAACCCAAAGAGGTATGGGATACACTTGAAAATATCTATGGTGGTGATGAGCATGTAAAACAGGGTAAGGAATAAAGCCTGAGAGGGAAGTTTGAAGATATGCAGATGGTTGAAGGTGATTGCATTCAATAGTATGGAATAAGAATCAAAACCGTTGTTGGAGATATGAAGAGTGCAAGTGGTAAAATAGAAGACTCCACTATGGTAAGCAAAGTCCTGAGATCCCTATTACCAGTCTATGCAATAAGGGTTGCTGCTATTTAGGAGCTGAGATCAATAGATAAGACTAAGGTATCCTTGGACTCCATCATAGCAACGTTGACAGCCTATGAGCTAAATAGTTTTGATGGCAGTGTTCAAAAGACTGAATCAGCTTTTAAAGCTTCTACTGTACCATCCAGAAAAGGAAAAGAAGCTAGCACTAGTGGTGAACCAAGATAGAGTAGAGAAATGGATGATCAGGAGATTTTGATGGCATTTCAAGCTCTCCTTGCCAGGAAACTTCCTAAAGGAACCAGCAAATACAAAAATAAGCTTCCTTTGAAATGCTTTTCTTGCAACCGGATAGGACATATTGTTGTAAACTGTCCTAATGGTGACAACAAGGACAAACCAGAAAGGTTCAAGAAATTCAAAGGAGGAAACTGAAGAAACTGTTTTGTGGCAGTTGATGAAGGTGTCACAGATGAAGAATTAGAGGATGAAGAAACTGAAGATATTGTGTTTGTTGTTGTCAAAGAACATGTGTTAGAAAAGAAGGCTCTTGTCTCCCCGTTTGATAATTTCAATGAGTGGATCATTGACAGTGGTTGTTCTCACCATATGACTGGTGATCAGAGAAAGTTTCTATCCTTGGAGGAGTATGATGGTGGTGTGGTTCTCTTTGGCAATGATGCACCATGCATGGTCAAAGGCAAAGGGTCCATCTCTCCGAATGGAAAGAGTAGTGCTGACAATGTGTACTGGGTTGATGGTCTCAGACACAACCTTCTGAGTGTTGCCTAGCTGAATGATAGTGGCCTCACTCTAGAATTCAATAATGGAGTTTGCAGAATCAAAGGAAAAGATGGTGAATTGGTGGCCATCGGCATGCAGACCAAAGGTAATCTATTTCATCTGAATGCAAATATAAGTACATGTCTTATGGTGAAATTTGATGATAGATGGATATGGCATAGGAGACTCTGCCATGTAAACTTTGATAACATTGTAAAGGCCAGTAAGATCAAGGCAGTTAGAGGGTTGCTGGTGCTAAGCAAATTGGATAATACCTTGTGCAGAGAGTGTCAATTAGGGAAAATGTCTTCCTCAACCTTAAAAGGTAAATCTTTCATTGTTGACAACTTGCTTGATCTTGTGCATACCAATTTGTGTGGTCCTATGAAAACTAGGAGTGTGCAGGGTGATAGGTACTTCATGATTCTCACTAATGACAGTTCAAGAATGATGTGGGTCACATTCTTGAAAGACAAGTCTGAAGCCTTTGTAAAGTTTAAATCTTTTAGAGTATTAGTGGAGAAGGAAAGTGGTAAAAGGATCAAGTGCCTGAGAACTAATCAAGGAGGGGAATTCACTTCTGGTTAATTCAACAAGTACTTTGAAGAACATGGCATCAAGAGGAAATTGTCAGCCCCCTAGACTACACAACAGAATGCCTTGCAAAGAGGAATAACTAGACTGTGGTTGAAGAAGCTAGAACCATGTTGATTCAAGGAAAGGTAGCTCACACCTTCTAGAGAGAAGTGGTGAGCACTCCAGTCTACATAATGAACTAGGTACTCATCAAGAAAGGTAAGGATAAAACTCCTTATGAGTATTGGACCGGTAAGACACCTATGGTTAGCTACTTTAGAATGTTTGGTAGCAAATGTTACATTAAGAGAAGTGAACACCAGAGCAAATTTGATGCGAAATGTGATGAGGGAATATTCTTAGGATATTCCACCAAGAGCAAAGCTCTCAAGTGTTTCAAAAATAGGACTCAGAGAATTGTGGAAAGCATCAATGTAAGAGTTGATGAAACCTCTGAGAAAACTAAGGAAACTGATAGTGAGCAAGTGGTAAGTGAACCGGTTTCAACCTTCTAGGAACCGGTTGTCAGTCAACTGAGTACCAGTAACAATGTTCCTACACTGGCAGATGTAGATGCTGATACTGATGGAGATGAGGATGAAGAAGAAAAGAAAGAGGAATCTATCAAGACAATTCCTCGGTATGTCAAGATGAATCATGATCCTAAGCAGATCATAGGAGATAAGGATGCAGGAATCCTTACAAGAAGAAAAGTCAGAGAAAACTCATGTTTGATCTCTGAATTTGAACCTAAAACATTCAAAGAGGCACATAAGGATGAAGAGTAGATCAAGGCAATGGAAGAGGAACTTGACCAGATAGAGAAAAATGGTACATGGTCCTAGGTACCCAGACTGGAGCACAAAAATGTCATTGGTACCAAATGGATCTTCAGAAATAAGTTGAATGAGGATGGCACAGTGATTAGAAACAAAGCCAGACTGGTGTGCAAAGGATATGCCCAAGAAGAAGGAGAAGACTATGGAGAAACTTTTGCTCCTATAGCCAGATTGGAAGGAGTTCGTATGCTTCTTGCATATGCATCTTTTAAAGGCTTCAAAGTATATCAAATGGATGTAAAATATGCATTCCTAAATGGTGTACTTGAAGAAGAGGTGTATATAGAGAAATCAAATGGGTTTGCCCTATCTGAAGATAGTGACATGGTGTGTAGGCCACATAAAGCCTTATATGGTCTAAAATAGGCACTTAGAGCATGGTATGAATGTCTGCATTCCCATCTTGTCAAGATTGGATTTGAGAGAACAAGATAGCAATATCTACTTGAAGTCTAAAGGAGATCAGATCCTGATCTATGAGGTATTTGTTGATGACATTATCTTTGGTGGAGACGACAAGATGAGTCATGAGTTTGCAGATGAGATGAAGAAAGAGTTTGAGATGTCACTCATAGGGGAGATTAAGTTCTTCATTGGACTGCAGATCTAGCAGATGAGAGATGGAATATTTATCACTTAGTCCAAGTATGTCAAAGAGGTATTGAAGACCTTTGGCATGGAAGATAGAAAACCAGTTGGTACACCGATGGTGACTGGTTGTAAACTATCCAAAGAGGATGACTCAGCATTGGTTGATGAGAAGGAATACCAATCAATGATTGGTAAATTGCATTATGTAGTGCATAGCAGACCTGATATTGCACATGCAGTTGGTATTACTACAAGGTTC
This sequence comes from Cryptomeria japonica, assembly GCF_030272615.1. Lineage (NCBI taxonomy): Eukaryota > Viridiplantae > Streptophyta > Pinopsida > Cupressales > Cupressaceae > Cryptomeria > Cryptomeria japonica. The sequence continues at coordinate 704,941,147 of NC_081408.1, forward strand.
CAGAAAAGTTCAAGAGAATCCCACTTGGTTGCAGTCAAGCAGATTCTTGGGTATCTGAAGGGAACTGTTGACTATGGATTGTGGTATCCATATAGCAAGGATTTCAACTTGAAAGTGTTCACAGATGCTGATTGGGCTGGTAATGTAGATGACCAGAAGAGCACAATCGGTGGTGCATTCTTCCTTAGTGGTAGACTGGTCTCATGGATGAGTAAAAAGAAGAGTTGTATCTCTTAGTCTACAATGGAAGCAGAGTATGTTGCAGCTTTCATGAACTACACTCAAATAGTTTGGATGAAGCATGTATTGAATGGCTTCAAAGTTCCTGTATCTGAACCGGTAATTATATTTTGTGACAATCCTAGTGCAATTAATATCTCTAAGAATCTAGTTTTACATTCTAGATCCAAGCACTTTGAGCTTAAGTATCATTTCTTGAGGGAAAAGGTTCAGAATAAAGAGATTGCACTAGAGCATGTTTCTAGTAAGGAGCAGTTAGCAAACATATTCACCAAGCCTCTCCCAGAGACTACATTTACATACTTAAGAGTTGAATTAGGGGTACTTCCCCTTTAGGAGGTGAACTAAAAGCATATGCTCCACATCAGTCAAGTATTGCATAGTCAAATTTAATTTGGATTGATGTGTTGAAGGATGCTACTCCTCAGGGGGAGTAGCATAATGGAATAGGGAAGCTTGTGCCTCCTCTTTGGCATTGTTGTCAAAGGGGGAGAAGATGTGAAGAGGAGAAGATATCTGCAGAAATTGGGGGAGATGTGAAGCAGATAGATATCTTAGTATATTGTCATCAATGCCAAAGGGGGAGATTGTTGGATTATGTGAACCGGTATGAGGACATAATGACATTGTATGTTGTCATTGATGTCAATATGTTGCAGAGGTGTGAACCGGCATATGTGAGAACTGGTATAACACTATGAACTGACATGTGTGCCAAAGTGAAGTGGTGTGCTTGTTCAAAGGTGAACCGGCATATGGTTATGGGAACCAGCACATGGAAGTGTTGTATGACTACCGGTTGGTAGTGTCAACTTTAGGGTTTCCGGTTGAAGTGCTTCAAGCCTATGTGGCTCAATCGGTGACTTTGTGTGATGAGTTAGCATGATAACAAAGAATAGATCATGTTGTCATGTAAGCCTTGTGTGCATGAAGGATCTTGCATGATGAAGATCTTGCCTATCTACCTCAAGAATGTGCGAAGACTGTAAAACGGTGATAACGTTTGATGGGTTATCAGCCGCCATGAAATCGGTGGAAAATGAATGATGGAGATTAATGTAGTATGCTCAATGGTAAGGATTGAACCGTTTGAATTCCTTAACCTATTAGGTTTAGGGATTAGGGTTTATGCTACCGACCTAACTATTTTTCCTATAAGGTCGATGTTGTGACTCTTTCTAGGGTTGTTGGCAAAAGTTGTGTGTGAGTATCTAAGAGAAGGGATACGTGATTCTTGCCAGACCAAAAGGAGAGAAGTGATACCTACAGAGTGTAAGTGCAGAAGGTAAAGAGGAGCTTAAGTGGATCTACATTATTATTGAGTGTTGCTACCAGATCATTGTAATACCTCTTGATCTCTAACCACCTCAACAGTTGAAAAATCCCTTAACAGGGTAGCCTTAATCGGCTTGTTGTAAATCCTTTAACAGGGTAACTCTAAGCTACTGAGTTTGAAGTCCTTTAGCTATTGTGTTCTTGAAATCCTTTAAAAAGGTAACCTTTAATAGGTTTTAACCCTTAATTGGGTATTGTAGCCATCCCTTAACTGGGTGATCTCTAACAGGATCAGTTCCTAGCAGAACCTATTGTAATGTCTCTAACTGGACAAGGCTCCTAATAGAGCAGACTTCCAAATAGTTCAAAAATAGCTTGTGGGTATTCATCCCCACCATGGTTTTTCCCAGTCAGGTTTCCATGTGAAAAATATGTGTTTCATGTGTGATGCGTTTATCTTGTGATGCTTTGCTATTGTTTGTCAAGCATATGATGGTTCTATGTTTTATGCCTATCGATAAAACATGTTGAACTAGCTATTATTATGATCAGATGATAGATCACCTGTTTATGCATAAGGATGAAATGGTAGTTTAGTCTCAAGTTAAGTGAAAAGCTAAGTGATTAATTGGTTAATGCTTGTCTCAGACATTCTTAGCTTTACCAGTTGCACTCTGTTTCAAACCAGTTTCACTGTCTACCAGTCTTTTGAAGTGTTTGTTGTCAAACCAATTTTGGACTGTATTTTTGTCTGGTACTGATTCACCCCCTGCCCCCTCTCAGTACCAATTTGGTACTATTCTCTTATCATTGAGTTATCATTCTTAACACATTGAAATGAGTCTCTATCCATTCTAGGCAAGTAATAACCAGTCGTCATATGTTTCTTAGCTAAGGTTGGATCACTAGAGTGAGTCCCACATATACCTTTGTGGACTTCACATAATGTGATTTGAGCTTTGTTACTCTCTAAACATCTTAGAAGAGTACCATCAAGACTCTGTTGATAGAGTGTATTGGCTATGATGATGTAACAGGAGGATTGGAGAATGAAGGTACAACGTTGGTTATTAGAAAGGTTAGGTGGAAGGGTGTTATCATGAAGGTAGGGGAAAATATCATCATACCAAGGGGAATCAAAACCAACAGTGCATATTAATTCTGATGAAGTGATCTTTTGGTATTTGCTCAAAGATTATCTTGGCGAAGTACTTCTTGAAGTCATCCACCATTTTCTTTCAAGGCATTAGTTTTTCATTAGTTTTTCATCTTTGGTTTGATAATTTTTATTTTTTTTATGAATTCCAAGTTGAGAGTCACCAAAAACATGAAGTTATTGGATCTTCCATTGAACTGCAATCCATAGACCCGTTGTCAATGCCTTGTACTCTGAAATATTATTCATACAGGGGAAGGATAGTTGATATGACTTAGGAATAGAATACCCTTGAGGTGTGATAAAGAGTATGCATGATCCTTCTCCATGTTGTGTATATGGACCATCAAAGTATAATTGTCATAATTTAGATTTTGTCACCATGAAGATGGTTTCAGCCAAAAATTATGATGCAATGGGAGAATCATTGATTATTGGTGCACCTGCAAGTTGGTTTGCAATGACTTGTCCTTTAATATCTTTTATGTCCACATACTTAGTGTCAAAATCACTTAACATCATGACCCACTTAGCCAGCCTACCTATGAGAGTTGCTTTATTGAGTAGATATTTTAGTGGATCAATTTTTGCTATGAGCTTTGTCTTGTGAGTTATCATGTCATGATGAAAATTCTACAAATAAAATATTATAGTAAGATGCATGCTCAATTGGAGTATAATTAATCTCTTGTCCAACCAATGTGTGATTAATGTAGTATATGGCTCATTCTATTCTTTCATGGTCATGTTGTGCCAAAAGTACCCCCAATGTTGTCATTGTTGCTGATGTGTATACTAGCAATGGTTTTCCTTTAATTAGTGACATAGGTACTAGTGGATTCAAGAGAGAGTCATTGAGAACTTGCAAATATTGAAACGAATGACACTTATCTATGAGTTGCGCTATGAATCTATGCATCGACTGGAGTTTTCCTTGCAATGATATAATTCGACAAATGTTCTTAGGAGGAGGTATTTCTAAAATTTCTCTAACTTTTGTTAGATCTACTTCAATACCTATTTTCTAGACAATGTATACTAGGAGTTTCCCAAAGGTCACCCCCAAAGACACATTTCTTAGGATTCAATCTAACTTTATACTTTTCCAAGCAATCAAAGACCACTAATAAGACATCCAAATGTTATTCCCTTGTAACTAATTTTTCCAAAATATCATCTATATAATCCTCCATGGTAAAATACATGATATCATGAAAGATTGTTGTCATGGATTTTTGATATGTGGCATCTGCATTCTTTAATCCAAAGGGCATGACGTTCCAACAAAAGGTACCTCATGGACATGTGAATATTTTCTTGTTTTTATCTTCAAGTGCTATCTTAATTTTATTATATCTATAGAATCCATCCATAAGTCATAACAATGCATGGCTTGTTGTGAGATCGATGATCAAATCAATGTTTGGTAATGAGAAGGCATCCTTGGGACAAGCCTTGTTGATGTCTCTGAAATTGGTGCATATCCTTACATTGCCATCTAGTTTGATGATAGGTAAAAGATTGGAAATCCGGTCTAGGTTATCAATTTGTCTAATGAAACAACATCCAACAACTTTTCAAGCTCAACTTTCACTAGTAATGCCACCTATGGATGCATCTTACACAATTTATGTTTGACTGGTTTGGTGCCTAGAGTAATTATCAAGTGATGCATAACCAAATTAGGACCTAGTCCAGGAATTCCCATGTATGACCATGCCAAATTTATCTCTCTTTGTGAAAAACTTTATGAATTTTGGTCGCTTGATTTCTGTTAATGATTGTGCAAGAAAGATGTTGTGTGTACCTCCTTTGTCCCAATGTTTATTTTGATGGTTTCTTCGATCAACATAGATGACTTCTCTTGATATGATCTCATGAGGAGAGTTTCAAACCTTTCATCCTCTGGTACCTTAGAGTGGTTTTCACCATTGGATGCATCCTTTCTTTTTACTTTTTTGGGATCAAAACACTGCAGTGTAGTTTTCACTAAAACACCCATTTTTATTTTTTTAATATATTTACAACTAGAAGGTTTGGCACCCTCTCCAAAGTATGTCACATTGTTGAGTTCAATGGTGTATCCTTCTTTGTGGTCCCCAAGAGGGAGATCATCTCTTATGCCAATGTAATCAATGAAGGCCCCATCATTTTAGAATGTGTCAAGGTGTGAAGGTCCTTGTTGGTCCTAGTCAATGAGTTGGGGATGAACAAGGGGAAGGCCATTGGTATGTTCAAAGCTGGCAAGTGTAAGGGTAAATACACAAGAATATTTTGGTATGTCAATAAGTTCATTAGGGTCATCATTGGTACTCTCCCCATTAGTCTCGATCGTGAAAGAATCTAAATCAACATCACTAGAAGGACACCCAGCAATAGGAGTTCTCACTTTTTGCATTTTTCACCTAGAGTTTTTAGACATAGAGGGTTCAGGATCTCAAGAAGTCTTTATCCATGCTTCACCATTATCTTGCTTATCTTAAGATGTAGATCTAGATTATGCTTGACCAACTTTGAATAGTTCTCTAAATTTTTCTTCCTCTGTGGGTTCGCCAAGTTCTCTAAAGTTTCTACAAGCTCAAAATCATTGGATGATTTGTTCGAACCCCATTCCCATTCATTTGAATATGTATAGTAGCATCTCTCTTGTTGTTGGTCATTAGTGGAAGCGAGATAAGTGATTTGCAATGTTGCTTGGGAATCAAGACCATGTAATCTCAATGGTGCAAAACCAAGTCCTTTTGTCCATTGTTTCTTTGCTACCAACTCAAGTTGTAATGGTTCTACATTACCTTTCTTTTGTAGGCCTAGAGGACCTTTTTCATCATATCCCATATTTTGTATAAACTTAAAACCATTTCCATAGTTCTCAACTGGTATTGTGATGTGGTCTTGATTAGGTTGTTCTTCTGGTTCATTATAAAGCATCTTTTAAATATCTTCTTCTTCCATTTCACCCCATTTCTCAAAGTTGGTGGGATCTCATTGTATAATGATTGTTGATATTTTATTTGAAGGATGTGGTCTACCATAATTCTTAGTGGAGTTCATTAATTGTCTTAGATACAAGGTTTGATTTTGATTATATTTTCTCATGCCTTTATCCTTGAATTTTCCTTTAAGCTCTGCTTGTTTTAAAGTATAAGCTTCCAAAGATGTCGGATCAATGTATACCAAAGATGGAGTAGCCTCTTGATTGATTGGGATTTTTTTTTAGGACTTGGTTTAAGATTGTTGCAATATATGTATGGATTTGGATCACCTTTAACTATGACTTTAGTTCTATTGTATGGGAACTTGATGCATTGGTGATAAGTCAAAGGAATTTCTCTCATTGCATGTATCCATGGTTGTCCCAAAAGTATATTGTATTCAAGATCAAGATCAAGGACTTGGCAAACAAAATCCTTTGTTACTGGCCCAACAATGTACATCTTTCTAGAATCCATAGTGTTTTCAGAGAATCGAATTGTATGATAGCTTTCAATGTACAAATATTGAGGCCTACTCCTCCATCTATCAAGAATCTTTTTTATGTGTTTTTTATGAAGGAAAGATTCAATGTGAAGTGGTCCATTATGTGATTTTTAGGGAGATGTACCATCTACTTCAATTAATGTAAGGCAACGGGGGCTAGAAGGATGTCCCACCATGGCTTGAAACTAGTTCATGTTTAGATTAGTAGAAACATATGTCTCTCTCAAGATTTTGTCCAAAATAGCTTTGTGTGAGGGTGAAATGCACAAAAGCTCAAGGATTCAAATGAGAGTGGGTGTCTTTCCTAATTAATCTATAAGGTCATAGTGGCTATTGGATGAAGATGAAGTCATTTTGGGTGCAACACCTTGTAAAGTAATTTTGCCCCTTTGAGTAGTGACATTGCATTTGGTAGCTTTTCCTTTTATTGTAATGGTAGACACATGGTTGTCCAATTTTAAAATATGGTTGACGATGTAATCATCAGACATGGTAGTATAATTGGAATTATTGTTTGTCTTAGTGGTCTTTTCCTTATCATGTTTTGGAAATGGTTCCTTGAACATCACATGCTCTTCATTAGAAGTGTGACCATCTGCTTCTATTGGGCCATTTTCAATAAGATATTGAATGATATTCTTCAATTTCTCATAATTACTAGTCTCGCAACCCTTTCTCTTAGAATATTTGCAAAATTCATCATCATTCCACCATGTAGGCTTTACCCTTTGTTCAAATGGTGGATTATCTAGCAATGTGATGAGCTTATTGGAAACCAACTTCTTCAATGCAGTTTCAATTGTTTCTCCCAAAAGAGTGTACTTCTTTGGAGGTCTTGATGCTCTTTGTGTATTCACATGATTGTTGGATGAACTTTCATAAGGAAAAGTTAACTATGGTTTAACCACATTAGCATCCACAACACCATCATTGTTCTTGTTCCAAAATCAGGGTTTATCTTTTCCATTGGGATCATCTTTGTTCTCTTTAAATAATTTAATGGTGCCTTTCTAAATAAGGACCTTCTCAACTAATAAACCCTTTTCAATAACTTCCTTGAAGGTAGACAAACATGTCATTTAAAGTTTATATCCAATTTATTTGTTCACATTTTGGGTAAACATTTCAACCATTTGTTTTTGTGGAATTTGACAAAGGCAATGACTATCCAAAATTATCCATCACTACGAGAATGATGCAAAAGGCTCTCCATTTTATTTATTTTTTTGTTGCATAATTTGGTCATTAATACCTCACTTCCAATGTTGTTTAAAGGCCTTTTCCAATTCACCGCATGACTTGATCCTAGATGGAAATTTTGAAAACAATTCTATGGCTTGTGCACCTAAAATTTGTGGAAATAATCTCATCAAATAGGAATCATCTTTTGCCACCTCTATGAAAGCCGTAAAAAATTATCTAATGTGTTCCTTAGGATCTCCTTTACCTCTATACTTGTCAAAATTTTCTGTCACAAAATGAGGAGGAAAAGGAGGCATCAGTATGCTTCTATCATATGAATAAGGACATATGTCATTAATTGTGTAGTCCTTTATTAGTGTTTGCATACTCACTATCTATTATTGCAATTCCTTAATTTGTTGTTGCAAATCATTGCTAGGTGGTGCTTTGTCTCTTTGAGTTATTCCCATGCTTGAACCACTAGAAGGAGGAGGAGGAATGTAATGCATGTAATGGTGATATTTATCATATATATTCTCATATGGCAGACTCATGTAATTGTTGTAAGGGTGATTGGGTATGTTATTATGATGAGGAGCACTAAGCCTAGAACAATTGTATGTGTCATGACCATGGGCATAATTGGTATTGTAAGCATGATCTTGAGTATTGCCACCAAATATAACATGTGGTCTTCTTGCATAGGTATTGACATGATCTTGGGTATTCTCTTATTGTTGAGCATATGTATTGGTATTCCTTCATCTTTGGAGAGGACAAGCATGGGGTTATTCAAGAGTGTTTCTAGTGTCATTGGTATAAGCATAAGTATCAGTCACTTGAAGTTTTTGAAACAAGGATGAGGGTGACTAAGGCATGGTACACTCGCATCTATGTCCATCATCATTACCACTAGCATTAGCTTGATTGGGATCCTCTTCCAAAATTTATGTCACGTCAAATTCATGGGGTAATCTTGCACCACTTTGAACAAACAATTGAAAGAAGCATTGATAGTCTCTTCTCATGATTTCTTCAACCACTCTATTAAGTTTCACATTGGATATAGTGTCTTGAATGTCTGTTGTAGAAATAGACTCATTTTCAACTTCTAGTGGATTACTGCAATTCTCAAAAGATTGTGGGTTTTAAAATTCATCTCCATCAAACTCATATGTTTCCATGTTTAGATATTTTTGAGATTCTTTGGCTTGTCTTCTATTCCTTTGTGATCAAGTTTCAACCATAAACTAACCTTAGCTAAAATGGAAGATGAAAGAAATATGAAGACTATGGGAGACCAAGAGGGTTATAGAATAGATAATGAATCTAGGGTTGTCTTGCAATGTTCCAAGATAAATGTGATTATCTAAAGCAAGGTGTGGCCTCCTAGGATATGATAGACTCCTAATGAGGTAAGTTGACCTTAACTAGAGATGTCTAAATGATACCCAAGATGATAAATCTGATGTGGGAACCACCTAGAGATATAATATAATATGTTTGCAAGGTGTGATAGGGGATACTAAACAACCTTTTGACTCTAGTTGAAAGATGTGAGTGGGAGATTGAAAGTGGTGTATGAAAATGTCTAAAAATGGATGGAAAAGCCATGACCAAATGATGGTTGACCTAAATGAAAACTTGTGGAATCAGCCTTAGAAGCTCTTATGATCTCAGAAACATGGTTACAATATGAATTCATAGACGTAGTTTCAAATTCTAGATAGATAGTTTCACAATTGCAGTGCAATTCTCAGTTCTGCTTAGATATGCAATAAAAAGTTGTAGATACATGCCAAAAGATGACATAGACACAATTTCACTATTGATAATGTTTTCTCAATTATATCCAGATACACGCTAGAAAGTGACATGGACATGACAAGATAATGCATAGACATGATTTCATTGTTGATAATGTTTCCTCAGTTCTATCTAAATGCGTGCCAAAAAGTGTCAAAGATGTGACAAGATATGTCAGATACATTGGAAATGGGCAGAAATGCAGCCAGAGAGATCGTATACATGTTGGAAGTGAACACAAACATTTTTCTGGCAAAAATTATGAATTCCATCCAATTTGTTATGTTGTTCTCAATGTTTGATGTTTTGTGGCAAAAAAGCACAACAAACAAGAAGACACAATATCTGAAGGTGTGTTGTCCAAAAATCTAAGAATAAATGTGTATGTTTTTTAGGCCAAAATAGCCCAATTTCCATGGGTCTCAACACAATCAAAAATATTTGAAAGCATGCAAAACCTATTCTTGGAAAGAGGATACTACTTGTTTAATCCCTACTAAGCTTTCTTCAAATACTAAAACAAGGTGGATAGAAAGAGACTTTGTGGCACTAGCTCCCCCTTTCACGACACTCCCTTCTGGAGCACACCAAAGTCACATACCCTGAAGATCTAAAGATCTTATGAATTAAGGGACACCTGTCTCAACAATGAGTAGTAGCAATGTGGGGTGGCTTTTAGAGGTCCAAACTCCTAAACCGACAAGCAAAAAGGGATTTTGGGCCACTAAAAAAATTGGTATCTAGTACTGTTTTGAGGTTTAATGGTGGTCATACATGTAATAGTTCGCTCAATTAAGAGGCCTCCCAACACTTTCAAGTTTTATGCATCATAAGGATAGTGGAGGAGACATATGTCAGTATAACACATTGATACTAGGTGATAAGAGACTTTCGTCAAAAACCATAATTATTTATATAGCGAACCAAAACAAAGTATCATTTGGGTCATTTTCTCTCATAAGATGGGAGGTAGGCCCTCTAAAGGACATTAAGAATTTCTCTTACACCCAAGATCCAATGGGAGGTGAGGGGAGAGGATACTTTTATTATCACCTTAGGGTTCTAAACAAAAACATGTCAAAAGCACAAGACACTTCAAACAAAGTTCATTTACCCTTCAACAAAGAGAATTATCAATGAAAATCATGTGAGCCTAATTAAACTAGAAAATGAAAAACAAGCATCTAAATTATCCTTGCAAGTAAATGATTAGTAGTTTCAATGATTACCCCAACCTGCAAGCAAACTTGTTAGATTAATTTTTTTTAAATCCCAAAATAAAATATGAAAAGGGGCCTTTGACAAAATAATAGAGATAGTTGTTCCACTTTGTTAGGCCTCAAGGGTTAGCACAAAAATCAAATCAAATATTAAATTTAACCCTAATTGTAAAAGAAAAACTAAATGTAGAAAACACAGAGGTTGTTATACTTGACGCAAATGCAAAAAAACCCACACTAAGACCTATCAAAAACCTGTAACCTGTAAAAACACAGAAAACGTATACGCAACAGAATAGATCACATACAAAAGAAAAAAAATCACATACACACACAATATAGCATATACATGATTCTGAGAGACATAGATGCAACATAAAAAAACAAAAATGCAAGAGGATTTTGAGACCGAGGGAGAGTCGGAAGAAACTAGCAAAAAAGGGAGTATTAAGGCTAAGAAGAGGAGGATTATTGTGGAATCTGAAATGTCAGACTTTGAAACTGATTCCCTTGAGGAAAAACCTGTTAAAAAGAGGAAAGGGAAAGCCTCTGGAAAGAAGGCTCAGAAAAAGAACACTAAAAATGGTAGCAATTCTGATCTCAATTATGTTTTGGTTGAGTCTGAGGAGGAGGATGATGATAATAAGAGGATTGATAGTCAGGACAAAGAAGGGGAGGGTAACCCGGTTAAGGATAATTTGGAAACCGTGGAGACCATGAAAACCAATAGACTGCATAACGAGGAAAACGGGGTTCAAAGTGATAGTGGTGACAAAGATACCATTAAGGCTTTCTATGAGACCATCACTACTTTGGTGAAGGATATTAATAGTTTGAAAATAGATACACAGGCCATGGCAAGAATTATAGTTGGTGACAAGCCCTTGGCAGAGCATGTTAAAGAGTTAGTGGCCATTCTGTATAATGAAAAAGCTATTGAATGTATGGTTGGAAAAATCTTAGCCACTGAGAAAAAGGTCAATGAGATGGGAGATAAAAAGGAAATGGACAACAAACTGAAAGATTTTGGTAGCAGAATTGACAAGCTGGAGCACAATGTCAAGCAACTTGCTAATCAAAATTTCCAAATTCTTAAATCTTCAGTGGACAACATGAACATCTTTATCAACAGGTACGAGAACAATGCAGAGAAGGAAGGTGATAAAGAGTAGGCGATCAAGAAGGGTCATGAAAGGAGGACTAGAGCCAACACAAAGAATAAGGTCGACATCGAAGGTCGTGAGCTGGAGGATATCAAGACCTCAACGAACAACATGAAACAAATGGTTGTTCATGCTGAGGAGATCCTGAATAGTATTTAGTTCCAGTTGCTGCCCTTGGTTCTATCTCTTTGTTGTCTTTTGCTTTCCTGTTGCTGTCTGTTCCGAGTTTTATGTAATTATGTAATGATGTTTTAAGTTGTGCCCTTCCGGTGGGTTCATTTTGACTTTTTGAAGTGTTCAAGCACTTTTTTATGCTTTTCTGTTCTCCTGGCTTGTAAAAGGTTTGGGTACCTTTCAAATACCTATTTTTACTTAATCAAAACAAAACAAAAATGCAAAAAAAAATGATAAAAAAGCTGACAGATCTGAAAACATAGACGCACTGAAAGGATATAGATAAGCACTAAAAGGATACTTATACATGTTGATAACAAACACATACATGTTGACAGTAAACACAAACATGCTGACAAATCAATCCTGCAAGACAAAAAATCAAACCAAAACAAAGACGCGACATGATGATGTGCAAACACGATTTTGGCATGAAATTATCATTGATCTGATCTGCAACTTGATAAAAAGACTTCAAAATGCAAAATGATGTTAGAAACAAGGGACTAAGGTCCCACCAAGCATGGAAAAATGTATATGGTGAAAGTGGGATGTTAAACTATTGTAAAACCAAACAAAGATCCAACCACATAAAAACCCTAGTTCTACAATGAAATCCACCATACACCAATGAAGAACCTAAAACATGCAAAACACAAAATATTGAAATATTATACCATTCACATGATTAGTAGGGTTTGATCTCCATTGTTTCCTACCTCCATTGATCTTGTTTGCTATGTTTTCTCTCATATTTTGTATTGTGCACAAGAGATCAATAAAGAATGGATTGTTGTCTAGTTGCTTGAGTGATTTGATCACTATGAAAGGTCGCATGAGCATTGATTAGCTTTTAGGGGGTTGAAAAGGATGAAAGGATCCTCTTATATAGAGAGTACCCTAGAAATGGAGGAATATGATTAAGAGGTGGAGGGATAAATGGTAGGTTAGGATTGAAGGGTAGGTATAGTAAATGGGAAAATATTAGAGAGGTGGTTAAAGGTAAATTAAGAGATGAATGGCAAGTGTTATGAGGAAAAAATCTAATGAATTAATTAAATAAATAAATAAAGATTCATTTAATTAATAGAAGAAGTGAGGCCAATTAAATAAATAAAATATTTAATCTAGGGAAAGGATAATTTAAATAAATATAAATATTTATTTAAATTGGGAAAAGCTAGAAAAGAATATGTGAATATTTATTTAATTAAGCTAGGACAATTTTAGGGGCCTACACATTGATTGGTTAAATAGCTTGTGATTGCTTCTCATTGTTTGGTGGAGGTTTGAGGTCTAGCTTGGCTTGTAGCACACGCTTCTAGGTGTGTCAAATTGATATCAAAGTAACTGTGACTATAGCCCCTTCCCACTTAGTGAGCTTTTGCCAGGATTTGAGATCTGATTGTTTTTTTTTTAGTGCAAACATTCTTTTGGCAATTATTGTGCCATTCACATTTGGCACACAATCAATTTTGTTTCCTAGTTTATTTGCAGATTAGTGGATTTTTTTGATCGGGTGTTTCATTGTTTCTTGTCTAAGTTTCTTTAGCAGATCTTGGTTGGCAATTATTTATCTAAATTTGATACCAATCTTTGTAGATGAGTTCATTTTTGGAGTAACCAAATTACTTGAGCTTGAGTCAGAAGTTATCACCTTCAGATTACTTCATTTATTAGTTGGTAGAGTCATTCAGAGTTTTGCATTTTTTTGGCATTGACTGCTCTAGTTAACCCTGACTTTTGTATCAACATTTTCTATGGAGATCCTCTAGCTTCTATAGAGCTTGTCAAATTTGTGGTTGACTTGTGCATATTCCTTACCATTGTAGACTTGTCATTTTATTGTTAAAGAATTTCATATTGGACCCCCAATCAATGGATTTTATGGGCTCTTATGATCTTTGATCATTGTTGAAGGTAGTGTTTTTTGGACCCACATTCAAGTCTTTTGGAAGATGACATTTATAGGCAGTGATTTTTCTCTAGCGAGTTGGCTTCTTTCCAAGATCAAGCCCTATTGTAATTTGTGTTTGTTATCAAACTCTTTGACTACGTATTCTTCTTTGATCAAAATCTTCTAGATGGTTTATGGAGCTCATGTTACTATGAATATATAAAGTTGGTATTGATTACAAAAGTGATTTTTGGCAAGGGTCTTTATATCTAGCACTGTGTATAGGTTGGTGCTTCGTGGTTTATTTTTTTTTTTGCAGACTTTGGTAACTTTTATGTTTCTATGAAATAATTCATGTTCTTTCTAAGTTTAGGCTTTTTTTTCTCCACAACTAAAGTATTGTGGTGGGGCCAACCAAAGGTGGTTTGGGAATTTTGAATGGGACTTTAGTCCCACATGCAAACATGGACATATTTTAAGATGTTAATATAGGGCCACGGCTATTCTAGCTCCAAAGAAGACTTGACGTACAACATGTTAGTGATAGGTTAGTGAATTGCAACCATTAACTGCAAAATTGATGGTGTAAAACATGCGACTAACAAGCGTGTTAGTCAATCCGTACTATCTTTTTGGAGCCAAAATAGATGTGTCCTTAATATAGCCTCTTTCATGGTTGTGGGCCCATTGTGTAGGTGGAGATTTAAGTGCTTAGAGGTGATAATTGGCATGGATAACCCACCTACAATAGGCTTAATATCGCCCAACTTTTTTATATTGGTCAATTGACTTTGGTGGTCATATGGAGAAAATGGGGCTATTGTGGATCCCGAAAGTGCCTAAAATAGGCCTTTTTTCAAACTCACGTAACTTTTGCATATGAAGTCCATTTTTACATAATAAGATATCATGGAAAAGCTACTTCAACAAAATACACTATGGTGGAGGTAATTTCTAAATATTTTATCATTTTATGCTATTTTTTATAGCTTGAATTTGAAATTTTTTATTGTTACTCTCTTAGCAAAATTTGTGTTTTGGGAATTGTAAATTTCTTTGTATCCATTCTAGGGGTTGTATAGTGTTTTTTAGTCCTTTGTGTGTGCTCTTGTAAATCATGTCGAACCCAAGGATTAAGCTACTAGCACCACATAATTATCACACATAGAAGCTAAAGTTGTCACAATTGTTACAATCTTGGGGTCTTTGGCAAATTTTGAATGTCGATCAACCCAAATTCATCAAGTAAATTGACAATTTTGTTCATAGATACAAATTAGATGAGGTGAAAGGACGCATAAGGATTCATGTGTTTGATAACTTATTTCACATTTTTGAGTGTCACACACCTAATGTGGTGTGGGATAAGCTTACAAAGTTGTATGGTAAGGTCAATTAGTTTAGGATCTTGCAGATCAAAGCTAATCCCACTTCTCTCTCTCTAGATGTATTTCACATTATTCAAGACTTCCTTGTACTATTCAAACTAATTTTATCACAATTGAAAGGATGTGATCATGAGAAAGATGGTAAGGATTTTATTTTCTGATCTTGTGTAACTAAGAGGCCCTTTTCAAGTGTTTCCCTCTACCTTATCTTCTACTATGGATGCAATGGGAGACACTCATAAGATGCCTTTCTTTGAGGAGTTTTGTGATTGATTGACTAAGGAGCCAACCAAATTGATTCAAGTGGATTATCTTCCTAAGAGTAATGCTTTGATGGCTCAATCTTCCAAGGGCAAGGGTAAGAATAAGAAAAGACATATTCATCTACAAGTGGTGAGGCTCCATCCAAGCTTAAGGTGAAGAGTGATCAAAAGCCTCATATTCTGCCTTCTTCTAAATTTGGGGAGTTGTCATCTAAGTCTAAGAAGAAAAAGAATATTTTTTCCATTTTGTGGAAAACTAGGACATAGTGATGCACATTGTTTCATGAGGCTAGTAACATTGCAGGAAGTTATGATGAAGCACAATATTTGTATGCCTAAGTCTTGTTCCTTGGGAAAAGGGCAATCTCTTTTGGCCAAGGCTTTGTCCTCTTCTAATTCCAATTGGATTCATTATTTTGGTGCTTCTCGTCACATGACTCATACTATGGATATTCTTAATTGTCCTTCTAATAGTTCTACTTCACATATTGTTGTTGGGAACTCTTCTCATATTCTAGTTTTGGGGACAAGCTTAGTTTTGATGCAAGATGGTAGCATTGAGGATGTTATTCTTGTTCTTGATATTTCATATAATCTACTTTCCATATATTAGTTTTGTCATCATGGTGATGAAAGGCTTGTTGATATATCTCCTATAGATGTGACTATTTAAAAGTTGCAATATCCGGAGAATGCCATTGCTATAGGCATAGTTGATCTTGCAACCCATCTGTATAGGTTTGATACATTTGAGTCTTCATCAAGATCATGCCTTATTTCTCATGTTGATTCTATGAGAAATCTTTGGAACAAACTATTTTGGCATTTGAATTATAGATATCTATAATGGATGAGCACACAAAACTTGGTGATTGGTCTACCTATGATCTCTTGTTCAGATGGAGTTTATTAGGGTCGTGCTCTTGGAAAACATCATAGGGATCCATTTCCTAAGGGTATGGTTGCATGACCTTTGGCTCCCCTTTAGTCAGTGCATAGTGACCTCATGTCATCCCCCACTCTTTCATTTTTTTAGGCCAATTATGCACTTACCTTCATTAATGACTTTTCTAAGTGCACATGGGTATACTTTTTGAAAGAAAAGGATGAGGTTATTTAAAATTTCATGACCTTCCTTGCATTTGTAGAGAAGAAATAAGGGCATTACCTTCAAAATATTTACACAGATAATACGGGGAGTATGTTAATCAATCATTTTAGGAATTCTATCATACTCAAGGTATTCTTCATCAGCACACAATGCCATACACTTCTCAATAAAATGGTGTAGTCAAGTAGAAAAATAGAAGCTTATAGGAGATGGCCAATCGTATGATATAGTCTAGGTCCATGGCCCTAACATTTTGGGCAAAGGTTGTCAATTGTGCCAACTACATTCAAAACTATATACATCATAGGGCAATACAAAATATGGCTCCTGAGGATGCTTGGTCTCATTTCAAGCCCAATGTTTCCTACTTCAGATTATTTGGTAGTGATGAATGGACATTCATTCTAGATGGTAGATGTAAGGCAGTGAAGAAGAAGAGTCAACAATTCATCTTTGTTGGCTATTGTGAGGATGTGAAGGGTTATTGTTTGTTTGATCCTAGCACTCAAGAGGTATATTTTTGTCATAATGTTTAGTTTAATGAGTATTTCACTCTAAAGGATTCTCCATCACATGCCTCTCCCTTTATTCTTCATAATTCTTCTTTCAAGGATGTTTTGCTTTGAGAGGATTAATGCTCTAATGAAGAGTCACTTTGTCTATTACTAGGAGCTAGGATTAATGCTTTTGAAAATTGCTTAGATAAATCATCATCAACATTAACAAGCTCATATTCATTGTTAGAATCATTAGTATCAACATTGTTAGCATGAATGTATCATTTTAATCCATTTATTCATCAATATTAATAAAAATAGGAACTCTAATATGAAAAGAACATGAACCATCATCTTTCTTAAGCATTTTTAATCTTTGTAATTTAGGTTGAACTTCCTCCTTAGGGCTAGGTCAAGGCTAGACAAATAGGACCAAGTCAAAATTTAGTATCTTCGAGGAGGAAATGGGTTGAGAAGCAAGTTCACAAGCCTTAGCATAACATCTCCATCAGGATTCTCTCACACAATAGTTTCATTTATTTTTTAGCCAAGGGTTGTGAAGGTTTAGGATCAATAAAAATAGGCTTCTTCTCTTCCTTTAAAGGAGGATGAATGGGTGAAGGTTTACTTGGTTGAAAGATAGGCGATGCCAAATGCTTTCCTTTGTAAGATGTAGGAGGTAGGACTGCAACATGTAAAGGAGGAATCAAAGGTGTAGGAAGAATATTGGGTCCATCATGAGGAGGAATAGGTCTAGGATCTCTAGAATTACTCAAAGATAAGATCATCTCATTCTTCTACTTTTGATAATACTAAAAAAGAGCACCACTTCAAGGATTAAGAGGCTCAAATTGTTTAGGCCAAAACTAATCAAGGTTGACATCTCCACACCTCACTGTGGGTTGATTCATTCTATGATTAATTATTATGATTTTTCCATTATGAGATAATTTGAGACAATAGTGCATAGTAGAAGGAATCACTTTCATGGAAGAGAGCCAAGGATGTCCCAACTTCACTTGAAATTGATCTGATGTAGGAATGATAGAAAAATGGCATCCAAGCACTTAGTACCAACTTCAATAGGAAGAGTAATAGAACCAATAGTAGGCAAAGAGAAATTGTCATACACCTTAACTACTACATAAAATTTATCATATTTTACTAGATGTAATTGTAAATTATAAAGGTATTCTTTAGTGATTACATTCACCATACACGTTCGATCAATGAGCACCCATTGTGAGAGTGTCTTTGATGTTCCCAATGACATATAGTGGGCCATCAGGTGCATCAATAGTCTCACTAGGATCAAAAGTAATGCATAGGTCCTTAGGAGGTTCAGGTTTGTCAACAAGATTCACCATATTGTTAGACTCAAGGCCCAAATTATTGGGAGAAAAATAAATATGCTCTGACTCAACCACATTAGTAGAATGGGAAGGCAAAATTAGTAAAGATTTGAAGGTTTTGATTAGGAGGAGCTATAGGTTTGTTTCCTTTGTCATTCTCACTAGCTACAAATATGGTATTGTTATCAATAAATTTTTGAATCCTACTCCTTATGGTAAAACACTTCTTAGTATCATGATCAGGTTGACAGTGATATTGGCAAAAGGCTTGGGGATCATGATAAGGTGACAAAGGTTTGGAGGTATCTATTGGCTTGATGGGAGGAACTTTCAACATATTTTTATTTATCAATTGTGTCATGATGCTATGCAAATACTTGAAAAGAGGATTAAATTCTTTTCTAAAGTATTTGGATAAAGGAGCCACACTTGATGTCATGGATGCCACTTGAAAATTGATGTTGTCATTGAATTTGATGTATCCCTTGTTCGGTTTAAGCTTCACAAAATATTGTTGAGCGCTTTCATTCTGATCAATCGGAGCTATTGAAGAAGATGATTCAAATTGACTCACTTGAAGTTGATAATTATGAAGCATTGTGCACAACTACGTAAAGGAAGTAAACTCAAAAAATAGAATCTTATACCTAATGTCTTTTTGCAAATTAGAAATAAAAATCCTTTGAACATCTTGATCAGCCATATTATAAGCAATTTGAGAATACAAATATTTATATCTACCAGTAAAATCAGTCACTTTTTTTGTAGCACCTTACAATGAACCAAATCAATCAAAGTAATCTTAGGACCAATATTGTTGTGAGATTTTTTAATGTAAGCATTAGCTAATTGTTGACATGATATAATAGAATAAGGAGCCAAAGAACAATACCATTACAAAGCTTTGTCCCTAGAGGTTCGAGTAAACAATTTAACCATAAGTCTTTTATCATGAGCAAAGTCACTACACAAAGTTTGAAATGTTTTCACATGAGTCAAGGGATCACTTTTTCCATTATAAAGCTCCAATTAAGGGAATTCCATATGCTTAGGAGGGACAACATGGACAATGTCATTAGATAATGGACTCACTACATCAAATGTGGGCACATTAAATTTGGGATGGGTAATGGAAGCTAGTTGTTGTGAAAATTTTGCCTGTTTCACCTAATAATGAGGTAAAACCCTTGATTTTTGCTTCTAGACCACTTACATTAAAGAGGGGTAAATATAATATATCCAGCCTCAAATAAACAAGGATAGGGCTAATAATTTTGTTTAGATTCATTGGTTGGATTTGAATACCCTCTTTTTAAGTTAAATTATGAAAATTTTGAAATTAGGGTAAATGTATTGAAATTGAAGCAATTATGCATAAATAGATCTATAGTCATTAGACAGAGCCATGAACTTGGATATGAGCAATATGTGAGTATTCGGATCTGTTCCCAAAAGATCATCTTGAATTGTCGGGACCAGAATGCTCATCACTCTTGTCCTCCACACTTTTTGTTGTTCAAAGAGGAATTTGTTTATCTCTGTGAATAAAGCCAATACTACAAATTGTAGCTTTGTAACTATTCCTCTTTATGAAGTCCTTTTATCTTCATGAGGAATTAGGGTTTCATGTAGTCTTCATAAAACATAGAACATGAATGTCAACTCCAATGCTTGAATCTTGACTTTACATCTACTCCAATGCTTGAAATAAGATCGATTGCTTTCTCACTTGAATTTGAATGAATGCTTGAGGACTTGAATACTTCAATTGGTCAAATATTCTCAAAATGAGAGGGGTAGACCTCCTTTTATGCATGCTTCATTGAAAAACAAATTAATTTTTTGACATGGACCAACATGGGATCTAGGTTCTCACCCATTTTAAATGATTGTTAAGGGACCCTAAAATGGGTCTTAATTGGGAGGACTAGAGCATTGTGTGCTCTGGTTTGACCAATCAAAGACACAAAAAATAGAGAAGGCATGGGCGCTAAAAAAATGAGTTTAGTTCATGGTGTGAGAAAAATTAGGGCTCTAATCAAGCCTTGGGAGATGAACACCAAGGTGAGGGCCCAAATAAAGACAAAATTACAAGGGAGTACAATTTAGGATGCTATAGGCTTACTACCCACAAGAGAACAAGTAGACAAAATAAACTGTTATAGTTCCATCTTATAAATGCATGGAGTACAATTCTGATTAGGCCTAGTAGATAGACTTTGCACACTTCATTAGCTCCTTAGTCATTTGCATCTGCTAAACTCACATATCACCACATCATATCACATTTGATCACTATATCACACATCTTTGTCAGTATATCATCATTAAAAGCCTATATCACACACACACACATACATATATATATATATATATATATATTGATATATATCTCACGTCAGCCACACATGCATTATTGATTTCCAAAAATAATTTACAATTATCATTAGGATGCTTCATTTTTTTCACCCACATAGGTCAACCAAGATATAACAAAGGTTAATGCCAACTAGAATACACACGTTACCCACAAAGTTTAACCATGTCCCAAAACTACAAGACCAAAAAAAATCAACTGATGAAAAGTGGATGTCCAAACAAATTATTTTGTTTTAGAGGAATAAGCCTAAAAGGAAATACAAGAGCAAGGAAAGAAAAACAAAATCCAAGTAAGTTTATTGATGAAGTAAATGTTACCAAGAGAAATTCAAAAACCTTGGAGCAACCACCCAAATGTGAAGGAGGCACAAGAGCTTTTGAAAGGGGAAAAGCAAAGAAAAACCCCTTGTGATATTATGAATGAGGCAATGCCTAAAATGTGTGAGAGAGAGAGAGAGAGAGCAAGAAGCTCTTTACAATAATGTCATTCAGAAGAAATGAGATAGGATACATCTCTTAAATAGAGATGAGGAGAGGAGTTACAAAGTAACTCCCAAATCTATGAATGCCACCATTCATAAAATGTGTGTGCCATGTATTCACATCCTCTTATGGAGGAAATCTAATATTCCTTAATAAAGGAAAATAAAAGAAATGACTTGTCCTCACACGTACTAGAGGACAAATTACATGTAAGAATTCCAAAGGAACATCCTAAACTAAATACAAATAAACCTAAGCCAAGTAAAGATTAAATATTCTAACACCCCCCCTTAAGCTTTACGTGGGGAGTTTACATGAAACCCTTCAATGGATTGCAATCCAAGATTTTACAATAAAATTGGAACTTTTCTTTACAAAGTGGCTTGGTCAAAATATCTACAACTTGGTCTTCCCCCTTGCAATAGAGGAGTGAAACTTGCTTATCTTCAGTTTGTTCTCTAATAAAGTGGTGTTGGAGAGAAATGTGTTTTTTCCTTGCATGGAAAACTAGATTTTTAGCCAAGGCAATGTCACTTTGGTTGTCATAGTACAATGGAGTTGGTTCTTGTTGAGGTAGACCCAAATCTTCAAGTAGTCTTCTAAGCCACAAGGCTTCTTTGGAAGCATTGGTGCATCATTTGTACTAAGCTTCAGTGGATCCAAGAGAGGTAGATTGTTTCTTTTTACTATTCCAAGAAATTGCTCCTAAACCAACAAAAAAACAATAACCACAAGTAGATTTCTCATCATTTGGATCTCCACCTAGATCGGAATCAGTAAAACCGTTTAAAGTAAAATCAGAATTTGCCTCATAAAACAAACCTACATTAATAGTTCCTTTAATATATTTTAAAATTATTTTAGCAACTTTAAAGTGTGTTTGTTGAGGTTTAAACATGAATCTAGAAACCAAACCAACACTATAAGCAATATCTGGCCTAGTAAGAGTTAAATAATTCAAACTTCCAACTAATTGTCTATACAAAGTAGGATCAACAAGAGGAGTTTGCATATCAAGCATTAACTTAGTGCCTAATTCAATAGGAATTGAAACATGGTGAGCATCATTCATGTTAAACTTATCTATGAGATCTTGAGCATATTTACTTTGAGATAAGAAAGTTCCTTTAGAGGTTTGCGAAATTTGCATTCCTAAAAATAATGTAAAAGACCTAAATCAGTCATTTGAAATTTTTTATGAAGTTGAAACTTAATATTAGAAATCAAAGTATTGGAACTTGAAGTAAGAATCAAATCATCTACATACAAGATAATAATGATAATATCATCTTCACTATGTTTAATATACAAGTTAGGATCATTTTTACTTCTAATAAAGTCTTTAGAAAGAAAGAATGCATTAATCTTGGAATACCACTCCCTAGGAGATTGCTTTAATCCATAAATTGATTTCTTTAATTTACAAACTAAGTGTGCATTACCTTCTTTAATAAAACCAGGAGGATGAGACATATAAATTTCCTTGAGACATATAAATTTCCTCATGTAAATCACCATTTATAAAAGCACTTTTAACATCCATTTGGTGAATAGGCCAATTCATTCTAGAAGCCAAAGAAAGCACAAGTTTAATTGTAGGCATTTTAGCAACAAGAGAAAAAGTCTCAGTATAATCTAAGCCATCAATTTGAGAAAAACCTCTAGCAACTAATCTAGCTTTAAATTTACTAACTTGATTATTAGCATTCAATTTAGTTTTATAAAGCCACTTGCAAGAAACAATATTTTTACCATGAGGCAAGGGAACTAAATCCCAAGTTTGGTTAGAAATTAAAGTATCATATTCTTCCTTCATTTCTTTTTGCCAATGTGGTTGATATTTAGCTTGGTCAAATGTTGTAGGATCATTAGAATTCATAATATTAGTCATTAAAGCATAATTACAATAATTAACTCTTCTAGCTTGAAGTTTATCCATTCTAGCTAAGTATTCATCACTATCTTGAATTAAAGATTTAAACCATTTAGGTCTTCTTTTAGAAGTAATGGATTCATCACTAGAAGGAATAGAAAGAGATGCATTAGGAGTAGGGTTAAGAGAAGAAGGTTGGTCCTCCACAAGCACAACTTTGCTTTGAGCAAGTTCATCATCCTCCACTTTAGAACAATCATGAATGCCTTTTTCTGTAATACAAACATCTCTTGCAACTTTTACCTTGTTAGAAATAGGATTGTAAACTCTTTAACCTTTAGTATTTTCATCATAACCAACAAAAATAAAAGTAGAAGATTTAGCATCTAATTTTTTTCTTTTCTCCTTAGGTTTGTGAACATAAGCTATGGAACCAAAAATTCTTAAATTCTGCAAATTGGACTTTCTACCAGACCAAGCTTCTTCAGGAATTTTATCCTTCAAGGCTTTGGTAGGTGTTCTATTAATTAAATAAGTTTCACAAGCCATAGCTTTAGCCCAAAACTTGTAATCCATATTTTTTACATGCAATAAACATCTAGCCATTTCAACAATTGTCCTATGCTTTCATTCTGCCACACCATTTTGTTGTGGTGTATAAGGAATGATAAGCTCATGTTTAATTCCAAAAGATTTCAAATAAGCATTAAATGCATTATTGACATATTCTCTTCCATTGTCAATACGAAGAATCTTAATTTTAGAACTAGATTGCCTTTCTACAAACATATGAAATTCAGTAAACACATCAAGCACTTGATCCTTACTATGAAGGAAATATATCCATGTTCTCCTTGAAAAATCATCAACAAAGGTAAGAGCATACCTTGATCCTTGGATGGAGGGATTCTCCATGGGACCCAAGAGATCACTATGAACTAGATACAATTTAGTATATGCCCTCCAAGATTGACCATGAGGAAAGGGTTCCCTATTCATCTTACCACTCATGCAACCATTGCAAACAATTTGAGAAGGAACAATACTAGGCAATCCATCAACCATATTTGATTTTTGCATCAATGAAATATAAATAGAATTGAGATGGCCAAGTCTTTCATGCCATATAGTAAAATCAATAGTAGTAAGCAAGGAATACTTTGTAGGAGCAAATTCATAGAGCTTGAATAAGTTATCACTATCCATTTTAGCAATATCAATAACATGATTAGTTTTTGGATCAATGATAGAACACATGCCCCTATAAAAGTTAATCTTATAATCTTGACAAAGTTTAGGAACTGAAATCAAATTTGGTTTTTATTCAGGAACATAAAGAACATCATGTAATTTCCCATTAGGAACATTCACATCGCCAATAGCTTCAACTTTGCAACTATGATTATTAGTTAATTGAACAAGAATATTAGAAGTATCAGGATGCAAAGATTCAAAACATTCTTTATGAGAAGTAACATGCTGAGATGCACCAAAATCAATAATCATTATAAGTACATGTAAATGCATGACGAGATGAATTACCATGATTATTACCTTTCTTATAATGAGGTTTATGTTGTTGATTATTTTGATTATTTTGGTTCATGGGCTTTTTACCATTTTGCTTCTTAAAACAATTATTAGTATTATGTCCATCTTTCCCACAATATGTGCAATGGGGTCATGTTTGAGAATTATTCCTTTGATTATTGTATGAATTATTATGAGAATTGTTATGATAGGATTTAGAATGAGATTGATAATTAGAAGATTTGTGATTATTATTATGACTATGATTATTATTAATGGATCTAAAATTATTGTTATGATTTTGGTTTTTAGACATAAAAGCATGTTCACTACTTTTAAGAGTACCAAATTGAATTAATTTAGCTTCCTCTTGATGTAATAAATTACGAAAAATATCATAAGTTAATTAAGTAGCTAAACTAGGAATAGCAAATTGAGCATGAATATTCGTAATAAATTGTTGAAATTGATGAGGAAGACATTTTTTAAGAATAAGATGAATTAAACGTAAAACAAGTAGAGTAACTCCTAAACCAGTTAATTGACTACTAATAGAATCAAATTTTAATAAGAATTCATCCATGGTTTTAAAATCCGTATATTTGAGATCTTCAAGTTGATCTTGAAGCTGAATTTTTCGGGATTCATTTGAGCTATCATAAGTTGTTTTTAAAATTTCCCAAGCTTCATACACTTTTGTATAATTTCCAATTAAAACATACAAAACATGAACCATTGAAATACCAATTAAACCAAGTTCTTCCTCATTTTGAGTCTTCCATCTATCTTGGTTGGCTTGAGGTTTTATCAGTAGCAACATCCAAATAGTGTTTGAAACAAAAAATAAACAAGATATGTGTTTTCCATGAATGATAATTGGAACTATTTAACTTAATTTCAGGAATTAAAGTAGACATGATAGCAAAATAATGGTTAGTAAAAAAAATATCACCTTTACTTAATAGACGAAAATAAATTTTTTTAGAAAAATAAATGCACCTAAAATTTTGATTTTTGTTTTTAATAATATATTGAATTTGAAAAAAATAAAATTATAAATTAAATTTAAAAATAAATAAATAAAAGTTTTAATAATAAAACTTTAAAGTTTAAAAAAATATTAATAATTTTTTTTCAAATTTATAACTAAACTTTAAATTGAATAAAAATATTTAAATGTTAATTAAAAGTTAAAGATCATAAACTAAAAAAAAAAGGAAGGAAAAGTTTATTATTAGAAACTTTTGTTTGAAAAAAAAACGTAAAAAGTAAAAAGCTCTGTTTAAAGAGAACTTACTATAAAGAAGAAATACGTGAGATATGAAATTAGAGTTAAAGAAAAAGAAGCGTTCTTTTTGAAATAAAATAAATGATATTTATTCTACAATGCAATGAATATAATGGCATAATCATATGTTTTATGAATAAAAGACAGATATGTTATAAGTTCTTTTTGAAGTAAGTTGAAGAGAGGCGTTATGGCAGAGGAGAATAAAATCAGAAGAGAGTAGAGATTGCAGAAATGATATATGAGAATGCAGCTTTGACTACAGTTCAATGCAAATCATGCAGGAGAAGAAAATAGATGATGTCTCCAATATGAAAAGAGATGATTCAAAATGCAGAATGTTCAAACAAACAAACTATATATCTCAAGTTGATAAATATGCTGGAAAAAAAAAAGAACAACACAGGCAAAGGAGATATCAATATAGAGATAAAATAAATATTGAAATAATAGAGATTGAAGCTTATTTGATATTTAACAATATGAAATTTATTTTTATCCAAAAATTGGCAACTGAAATTGAAACCAAAGATCTTTGAAATTAAAGTTTGCACAAGAAGCGGTTAGAAAACACAGAGGTTGAAGTAAATAAAATAGACAGATTCAAATTTAAAATGAAATAAATTTAGATTTAATAGAATTATTTTAAACAGATTTAAACAGAAAGATGAAAGATTTAACAAAAGATTGAAATAATATAAAAACAAAATTACTATAGTAGAGAGAAACATAAATAGTTTTTTTGTTTTTTTGAATCTGCAAACATAAATTGTTAGAAAATATATAAACCAACAATAATTTGCAAGTGAAATAAAATTTTAGAACCTACAAACAAATAGAGAAGCGACTGAATAATGCAAAATGTTTTGGCGGCAAGCCCTCCAAACCGATAAATATAATTTATAGCATGCAGGAAAAGAGGTTAGAAATGGAGTTTTGGTGGCAAGCCTTCCAAAACCACAACTTTAAACTAGAACAAAGAAACTTTGGCAGCAAGCCTTCCAAAGATTATTTTTTG
This sequence comes from Cryptomeria japonica, assembly GCF_030272615.1. NCBI lineage: Eukaryota > Viridiplantae > Streptophyta > Pinopsida > Cupressales > Cupressaceae > Cryptomeria > Cryptomeria japonica. The sequence goes on from NC_081408.1 coordinate 704,967,919, forward strand.
TAAAAAAATAGAATCTAAGAAGATTGAACCTATAGGCAAACTTGTTAACAAGTTTGAAAAAAATTAAAATCTAAAATAAAAAACCTACACAGTAGAAAATATTAGAGAAAGAACTTCTTCTCCTCTCAAGAATGCCTCCAAGAAGGTGAACTCCACAGAATGGTAACCTTCATCAATCTCAACTTGAAGCAAGGATTAGAACCTACTCTGATACCATGAAAGGAAATACAAGTGCAAGGAAAGAAAAACAAAATCCAAGTTTATTGTTGAAGTAAATGTTACCAAGAGAAATGCAAAAACTTTAGAGCAATCACCCAAATGTGAAGGAGACACAAGAACTTTTGAAAGGGGAAAAGCAAAGAAAAACCCCTTGTGATATTATGAATAAGGCAATGCCTAAAATGAGAGAGAGAGAGAGAGAGAATCTCTTTACAATAATGTCATTTAGAAGAAATGAGAGAGGAGACATCTCTTAAATAGAGATGAGGAGAGGAGTTACAAAGTAACTCCCAAATCTATGAATGCCACCATTCATAAAATGTCTATGTCATGTGTCCACATCCTCTTATGGAGGAAATCTAATATTCCTTAATAAAGGAAAATAAAAGAAATGACTTGTCCTCACACATGTACTAGAGGACAAATTACATGTAGGAATTCCAAAGGAATATCCTAAACTAAATACAAATAAACCTAAGCCAAGTAAAGATTAAATATTCTAACAAAGGCAACTAACAGGACAAACTATTGAACCATGAATCTCACCTTCCAAAGATCCATAACAAATAAAAACTTGAATATAGGTACATCTGATATTCATGAGTATATTGTCCAATTCGCAAACCCATATCTATAATTATAGAGAAACGTGGAGCAAACCATGATGAACAAAATCACAGAAAAATTGGAGCAACAACGATATAAGTCAACAAAATTATGTTGACATCAATGACAATCAATATAGCTTATACAAAATAACCTCCTTTACCAAAATCAGCAATAACAAAACTCCAACAACCTCCCCCTTTGTCATTAATGGCAACATGCAAAAAATTTGCTCGCTTCAAAATACTCCTCAAAAAACTTATTCTCCATTTTTCCATCATCTCTCCCCCTTTCTTCTTACTCTCTTATGTTATTACTTTCCAATTTTCTCCAATCTCCTCCTTTACTACTCACATTTAATCTCTTCTTTTGTCAAACTCTCATTCTCTCCCAACTTATCATTCTCTCCTCCTTTTCCATCAATGACAAAGTGTATCAAAAGAATACCTTCAGATAGCTTCCCCTTAACAACAGTAATGCAATTAAAAAAAAAAAGAGAAAAAGGTCTCAATTACCTTTTTGCGAGAAAATATCCTTATACTTTTCTTTGAGTTCTAGGAGAAAAGAATTCCAGGAATTGATAGCACATGACAATACTGTGTGCTAACTATTGCACTGCACAAGCAGATCAATAGCACCAATCAAATAATCCAACAAAAGAAAACTTAACTCAACTTTCTCTGCATTTTCCAATAAATGGGTAAAATGATCCATTTTAGTTTCAATAATTTATTTGACTGTCTAGAAATTTCAGACAAAATCATCTTCCTGTTTCTACACCAAGGATAGCTCCAACTGCAATTGTATGTGGGAAAAGTGGGTTGTTAGAATTTAAAATGTGAAAATTACGTAAAAATACCAAACCACATACACACACAGGACTTCTTGATGCAAGCTATGGAGTAACGATGTGTTACTCAGCTTCCCAAGGAGGGTCCCATGGTTCTCTATCTCACAATGTCCCTCAAACCAATGTTTTGCTCTCAGATTACTGAGCAAAATGGCTTAGGGATGGCAAATATGAGAACGAGGGAGATTTTTAACTGATCTTAGTATGAGATGTGTTATAAGCTAGATGAGATGCTAGAAATGCAACAAACTAAATGATAAGATGACGAGGTTAGTATGAAGATTATCCTAGCATACTATATTTCTTCTATGATTGAACTAAAATGATAAATAAATTACTCTAGCATGCATATTCATGATTAATTCTGATCTAAAGAGGCTAAATGAAGAGCATAAAATGATATGAAAGCTTGAAACAATTTGAGCATAAGTGTGATGCTTCAAATTTGAAAGATGATTGTTGAAAATGGAGGAATGAGAGCTCTATTTATAGCACAAACAGGGCAATGGATGGTCAGGATTGAAAGTTTCAATCAAGGGCCAAGTTTGAAAGTTGGGGATCCATGTGCACAATTGGCACCAATAAAATAGTGACAAGTGTCCACACCAGATTGGGTTGAAAGAAGAGGTTGGAGGCATTAAAGGCCTGAGGAGACCTCATGGTTATCTAAATGCTAAGGGTCAAGTCTAAATTAGGTTTACCCACTGAATTAGGATCTAATCCAAAGATAAACCTTTGTGCAAATGATTAAGGGATAATCATTGTCAAAGCATTAATGACCTGATGAGACCCTTGGGTTGGGTAGAGGTTGAGTCAAAACAAATGTTTTAACCATGTGGGAGGGTTTGAAATAACCATTAATGGTTATTGGAGACTTTGAGGATTAAGTGGTTGAAGGTTGGAAGCCTTCAATGGTTTTCAAAGACTTTGGGGTTTTTGGTGGTTGAAGGTTGAAAACCTTCAATGGTTATCCAAGACTTTGGGCCATTTGAGAAGTGACCTCCCTTTGCTTAGGGATGTGACAAAGTTTAGAGGGGGTTTAGGTTAATTAGAATTGGTTAGAATATTCTAGAAGGGATTTAGGAAGGGGTTTGGGATTTTGCAAGTGGATGGGGGGGGATAATAGGATTTAATTGAATTATTTGATTTTCATTCAATTTGGTTGGAATTAAATAAATTTGATTTATTCAATTTAGGATAACTATTTAATTAAATTTGAATTTAATTAAAAGTGGCTAGGGGGATTTAATTGAATAAAATGATTTATTCATTAAATGGTATAGTGAATTTAATCAAGTGATTTATTTAATTAAATAGAGGAATGTGGATAATTTAATTAAATTGGATTTAATTAAATAGGGAAATGAACATAAAATATTCATTTAGGAATATGGTCATTTTTATACGTCTATAGCAATGAATTAATCTCTCTTCTTACTACATCATCTTTATCCTTGAAACTATTAGAATATTTTGCTTAACTATTTATCTCAGACTCAATTGAGTCAATCTTTGCTTTGTGGTTTGTTGTGGCAACAAGCCACCTAAGACAATATTTGTAGACACTAGCAAATGCACCTACACATTTCCTCATTTATTTTATACATTCAGTTGATTTTTACTATGCAATAATACATTTTCTACTCATAGCTCTCTACACTTCATCTTCGATATTTGGTTGTTCCTTTTCAATAGATTTTAGGGATAATTGTTCACTTAATTATTCAAACAAAACATCTAGGAGCAAATTTTCAATAGAACTAAGAATGAGATTGTTTTGGAGCAAGCAAATAATCAAGGCTTCTTCAATCCTTTCTTTGGCATAAGATGGTCATGATAACCATACATCTCCTATTCTCTTTATGCCATTAGATTCCTCAGGCATTTTGAACACTTTATCAACTTCAAAGGGATATTCATCAAAAGAACCAGAGGGTTCCTTAAAAAAATCCTCTTCTACAATAACTATCTCCTTTTGCTTCACATCAACTTCAATAGTGTCAATATCATCAATGCTAATGATTTCAGCATTTTCCTCTCTATCTGACTTCTTTAGAATTGGAGGGGGGACCTCGATAGGTTTTTTGGATCTTTTCTTACTCGAGGAGGGTCCTTTTGCAGCAATTTGCCCAGTAACATCTGATCCAATGAATTCTTCATAAGTACCAAACTTATTTTCAGTGAGATCTACCTGATATTTAAGAAGCTTATCTGCATACATCATACACTCTACAACACTAATTTCATATCCAAATTCTATTAGACAAAACTTCCAGGGCAACACTATTTCCATGAAATAATGATCTATATCAACCAAGAATGTAATACTTTCCTTGTACATCTCAACACATCTTTCTGGGATCCTAAATCTTGAAATCAAGTTCTTCTAGAGTTCATAGAAATACTCTTTGCATGCCCTACCTTTGTCATTTAGACTATCCAAATATCTTTTGATTTTATTTCCTATAGGTAAGTTCTCATCCCAAACAACATTCTCCTTCATTAGTAATGAAGTTCAAAAGTAAAATACCAAGCATAAAATCAATAATCCAAAACAAAAAGCATAACCATCATCCTTTGTCAATGTGATATTGTTCAATACTTCTTGTCTCAATTGTTAACATAAATCATACTCCTTTCCATTTTTAGCCATATGATAAGCAACATATACTATAATAGAAAATATATAAGCTTCTTTGTTTAGAAATTAAATCTTATAGGTAATATCCATAGCAACATATCTTACCAGAGGGTCTATAATGGTGTCAATCTGTAAAGATATTTTATTCAAAGTCACACCTATTAATCCTTTAACTTATTTGTTTATGATAAGAAACATATACTATAATAGAAAATATATAAGCTTCTTTGTTTCAAAATTAAATCTTATAGGTAATATCCATAGCAACATATCTTACCAGAGGGTCTATAATGGTGTCAATCTATAAAGATATTTTATTCAAAGTCACACCTATCAATCCTTTAACTTCTTTATTTATTATTGTCTTCATCACGTGTATGGTTCCATCCAAACAAAGACTAGTAACAACCTTTAGAGCTTCCTTTGTGATCTGGTATGATCTATCCAACCAAATGTAGTCATCGTGAATTCTGCTCAACACAATCATGACCAATTCTCCATCAATTATCATTAAAAATTCACTCCAAACATTCAAACCTTTGTGTCCTAACTCAATGACTGACTATAAATTTTTGCTGGAGAGAGAACCTTCAAAAATTTTAATTTTGCATTGTCATACTCCTCAATTTATACATCAACAAACTTGTAGATATCTTCAAGACATCCTACCCTAGCCGGTAGTGATGGAAATGCACCAAGTGATACATCTCTTAATGACTCTTTCATAAATTTCCTTAATTCAGGTGGAGTTTCATCTTCACAACTAACAAACTTGCTAGAATCCATGAGAGAGAAATTTTCAAATACCTTAGCTTTGTTGTCAACAATTTCACTCAAATACTTCTTTTCACTCCTCAAATGTGCCAATTCATCAATAACAAATAAACATAAAAAACTTATATATGTTGGCAATTGACACTCTATTGGTTAGGTTTCACTATGTTGTCATTGATGGCAACATGATTTTGGATTCCGGCTTCATATGGTGTACAGGCAGGCACTTCACAGACTCTACATCGGCATCGACACAATAGAATATTTCTTTGGTCACTAGTAATGCAAGCTGACTTGGGATAGAAAAGGTCATCGGTATTGGAGGCCAACACATATAGGATCCGGCATCAGCAACTTGTTTTAATGCTTATTCATTTTTGTTATATGGCCGACATGTAAATATGATATTGTATATATCTTTGTAAGATGACATAAGGCATAAATTTGTAGAGGGTATATAAGGGAGATTGATTAGATCATTTTGTAATAGTGATAGACATGTGGAATGGATATATGGATGTAATGTAATGTGAAATATATCAAAGAGACTATGTATGTGAGGAATTCATTGTAAGGGTTATTCCGGTACTAAGGTTTAGGGTTTTAACTGAAACATATAGAGCTTAAACCGGAATTGTATTCTAGAATAGAAGATGTTATATTAAGCAATTCATACTTCCTCGGATTGTTGTCTGGATTGTTATGTAGTCAGTGAGGCTCCTATTGTGATGAGCAGTGTACTCTAGGCTGTAAGCCTCCTTGCAAGTGCGGGCCCGTCATATATTATAATATCTCTTCATATGGCCAGTGAATTGATATTATGGGTCACAAATCCCACTGTGGTTTTTCCTCTTTCAAGTTTTCCATGTATAAATTTGTGTGTTATGTTTCTCATTTATGTGTTTGGCTTATTGGTTGCATTACTTCTTTCAATTCTATTTATATCGGTATACCGGTTGGTGTATGAATGTTTTGTTAAGATTAAAATATACTATTTGGTATAACACTGATTCACCCCCCGCCCCCCCCCTCTTAATGTTATTGGTTTCCAACAATTGGTATCAGAGCCTTGTGCCTCGGAGGAAGTTTAACAGCTTGGGGAAAATCCTGAAATGGGAATCATTGAATATGGCTTTGGAGAAGTAGCTTGAGATGGCACTTGAAGATTATGATGTTGAAAGATTCAAGAACTTAAAGCTACAAGATGAGTTGAATTCTACTAAAGAATTTATTCTTGTCCTACAAGAGAGACTATCATCTATTCAAGCTAGGAGAAAGGAACTTTTACAAAATCAGGATGATGAAGAGAAAAATGTACTTACAGAACAATGTCAGAAATTGAGTGAGGAGAACATGGTTATGAGGAATGAAATGTAAACTATGACTATGAGGATGTCTAAGGAGATTGAGGATAGAAACAAAAAAGGAATAAAATCTTGCTGTATCCCTGAAGAAAAAATTTGAATAATGTGGTAGGTTGATTCATGAAAATAAGATATTGAGGACATATTTGGTACAATCCCAGAGCAATAAGCAAGAGCTTGAGAGACATGATAATACTAAGAGATGATTTAACTACTGCAAGTGAGTACAAAGAAAAATTCAAGATCGGCTCAGCACAACTTGATGAGTTACTAAAGAGATAGAGGCAGATTGGAGATTCCAGTGGACTTGGATTTGAGCAAGGATAGAGTTCCGGTACTGCTAATGAAGATCAAAACCATAAGGCACCAGTAAGGCAATTAAATGCATATAAATTCAATGGTAGATATTTTGTTTGTAATAGATTTGGTCATGTGGCTAGGCAATGTAGAAATAGAGCAAATCAGAACCCTGATTCTACTCTTGGTAAATGTTCTAAATGCAATAAAATTGGTCATAAGATAGAAGATTGAAGAATGAATGTAAAATTCTATGCTTGGGGAAAATTTGGACATATGATTAATCAGTGCAGGTCAAGCAATTTCACCAGTCGTAGCAAGGTAATCCAAAAGAACAATGTTACATGTTATGCATGCAATGAAGTTGGACATATTGCTAAGTTTTGTAGAAGCACAAATCCATCGGTTGGTAATGGAGGATCAAATGATAAAGGCAAAGAGAGGGTTAGTGAAATTCGACAAGATCATACTCAGAGATGGGTTAGAAAGACTGAAGAGAAATCATCAAATGGGAATTCCCCAATTACCTATCTAGCAGAAGTGGTTGCTCCTGCATCGGCAGTGAGCTCATCTGGTAACTAAGGCAAATGCCTTAGGGGTAGGAACATTTCATGGAAGATGATGCATATGCCCCTAGAGGAGATTCCGGAAGATGTTCTAGATATTGGAGAGGATTATCTAGCATTGATATGTTTAGAGTAAGATCCGGTATCTTTCACCGACAATCATTTACATCAATAGAAAATTAGGGTTTTCTCAATGGATAAAAGGTTAATTACACTTCAATGTTAGTCACCCAACATTCAAAGTGATTTTAGAGAAATTCAAAGTGACTTAGTGCAATCAGAAGTTATTCAAAGGTGGTTGGATTTCTTCTTGAGCGATCACACCAACATCTAGAAGGATTTGTTAGAGGTTTTCGCCGGAAGTGTTCAAAAAGTATTTTTCTTAAATCATGGAATTAGGATCATCTTTTTTTGCTATTTTTGTTGCAAATCCAACTGGAGTAAAGGTTAAGGACCACCCCAGGCCAATTTTCAAATAATATCCACATGTGGCTACCAAGGAAGATTCGGTTGGAGCATTTTCTCGCATCCTAAAGGGAGTGGTATATGTGGAAGATGTTAGGGCCTATATTCATTGTCATATAGAGGACTTAGGCACTTCAGAGATCAAGGGGATGTATATGAATGAACTCATGGGAGAATCTGGTAAGATAAAACCGGCATATCAACACATCGAAGATCTAGGGTTCACTGATATTCTGGATATTCTAGAGTTTGAGGATGAGATAGCCAAATATGTACTGAGAAGAGTACATGGGGAATTCATGTAGCTAGAACAACCCTACAAAATAACTAAGGAATCCATCCAGGCAATTATTGGCTTGTCATCGAAAGGGCCACATCTAGATAAGAAAGTATCCAATGATTTTGTAAGGAAGATCACCAGTGCCACATCAAATAAGAGATCGATGAAGGTGAGCACCATCAGCGACACTGACATCAAATTTGGAAGCATGGTCATAGGCTACAAGGTAACTTAGTCTAATCGACTAAATTTAGTTTCAAGTTCATGTATTTTGGATGCATATAGGATGATGAGAGGAAATATCAAGTTAGATTTTTGTGACTAGATGCTTGAGGAGTTATTGATCAATTTAGTTAAGATAAAAGGTGAGAAGAAGGGTACCATCCAGTTTGGAAATATATTGGTTTTCTTAATGCTATACTTTTTGAATGATACTCCTAGTTTTGGAAGGAAGCAATGGGCTTTTGACATCCCAGTAGGAAGACATCTTAAACAATCAATTGCTGCATTGGGAAGTCTCAGAGATGATAAGGTATGGGGTTACTTCAAATCTTTTCAGAAATCTATGAGGTCTAGAATAAGAGTACCTAAGCATATGGTAGAGAAATACTTTACCGACATATATTTCAAGTCAAAAAGGATGAGACCCTCATGGAGGTAGTCAAGCCTCTGAAGGTTTGGATAGCTTAAATGGGCTATGAGGTGGATGCATTAATTCTTGATGCATATGCAAAAATTCTACTTGCTGCAGATATAGATGATGTAGAAAAGCCCTGTGGAACAACACAACAAAAGACTCTTGAGGTTGAAACTGAGTTCAACTGAAAGAAGAGGGAAAAAAAAGAAGGTAGGGAAAGAAAGTTTGTATAGGAAGTTTCTAAGGACATTAAGGCACTCATTGATGTTGTCCCAGAGAAAGGAAGAAAGAGGAAGGACCTGGTAGTTCACATTGAACCTATGACTATTGAATCTAAATCAGAGAATAATACATCGTTATCTTTCAAAAGGGTTGTGAGGAAGAAATTGGAAGAAACTAAGGTGGAAGCAAAGAAAAAACTGGTTAGAAGGTTACCATCAAATTATCGACACAGATGTAGGAACCCAAGGCTACACCATCAACTGCATCCGATACTGCAAGTAGGAGGAAGAAGAGTGGCATTGATTTGGCACTAGAGACTGGTAATGTAACAATTATTTTGCCTAAGACTTATGTTGAAATTGTTGATGAAATTACTAAAGATGGTATGCTGAAAAATGTTAAGTCTAATTATAATACATTAGAAGTTGATGAACAGAGAGAGGTAGAGAAAGCAATTCTTCTATATTTAGATATCTATAAGAAAACAAAAATTGAAATAGAAAATCAAATACCGATAGAGCTATATGACATGTTAGATGCTATAAGGTTATCTACAATGCAAGAAGACTAACACATTAAGATGCAAGAAATTTTAGCTATATTTATTAGCATAACTCCAGATGAAATGGAAAAGACAATTGAGGTTGCAGATAGGAAGGTTTTTAATAGCAAACATATAATAACTAGCCTGATGTTAGGAAGGATGAATGAGATAATAAAGGAAACACAGAAGGCTTGGATAATTTTTTTGGGAGAACATAGAGGATTCTTCACTTCACTGAAGACAAATACTAATACTGTAGATACACCGATTGAAGGGAAAGGTAAAGGAATTATGGGTACTCCACCCTCAGTTTTGAAGAATATCAAGATAGTGGAAATTGAGCCACCAGTTAACACAAATGTATAGACAAATACATAGACACTGGTTAATGTTGAGAACATTGTACAAGACACTAACATTGATGACACTTGTTCTCTGGCTATTAATGTACAGGTTGAGGATATTGTTCCTAGAGAGGAACTGTCAGTTGCAAAGACTGCACCAAGTGGTGAAGCCACTAGTGCAAGTGAGGAGGCAATAAAATTTTAATCACCAGAGAAAACAGGGGAATCTAGTAGGGAACCAATTGCTGGCACATCATTATTGACAATTGACATTTCTCAAGTTGAGAAGAAAAATATCATAGAGATGAGTCTCACAGAGCTAATGATGATGGCTACTCAGAAACTAATGAAGGAGGGAACTACAGACAAACGGATTATAGATCAATCCATAACTATTTTGCATAGATTGGTCCAAGACTGTAAGATTGAGAATGAAGCGATCCCTTTCGGCAAGCTTAAGGCTATCACAGAGCACATATCAAAATATTTTCAATCATTACAGCAGATCTCTAACTAGCAAGCACTTGAAAAATTCACTTTGGCTAAGAGAGCTTCTTTTGGTCAGATCATTGACAGAGAGAAGGAAAAGATTGAGAAACTAATTTTGATAGAAAATTCTTTGAAACAAGGTACTAATATATAGAGGGTACATTACAATATAGATATTCTTACAACAAAAGTAGATTAAAAGATAAAAGAGATACAGGACAAGATTGCTAACATTGCTAACTCTTTTGATGGACTAACTTCACTAATCACATCTATTGATGGAAAAAATTTGACTTTGGAGAACCAAATTCCTGCTCTTGAAAAGGAAAGATAGAATATCATTCAAACAACCAGAAGTCTCAGAGGTTTGGTGAGTCCAAGATTGGATTCACTTGGTGTACATAAGAGGGAATGCATGGATATGCTTGGTAAGCCCACACCAGCAGAAGTTAATGAGAAAGAATCACTTGCATATTTATTGAGTGGACTTGTATCCATCTCTGGCACTGATTGGGATACCTATATAGAGTTACTGGAGAAATCTTATCTGGAAATCTTCAAATTGGTCAAACTTCGGTAAGACATTTTTGGAGGTATTCAATGTACAGTTATTACTCTTTGACATTATTTTTACTATTTTGGGCATTGAAGTCAAAGGGGGAGTAGTATAGATGTGAAAAAGAATGAAGAGTTGCATACATTGGGGGGAGCTACAAATTTTTTGGAATTTTGGTGATATGGAGTATTTTGCATATTCAGCTCAGGGGGAGCAAGGCGAGATGAAATGGACAGTTGAAACCATGACCATTTTTCACATGATTGTTGCCATCAATGCCAAAGGGGGAGATTGTTGGCAATTGACACTCTATTGGTTAGGTTTCACTATGTTGTCATTGATGGAAACATGATCTTGGGTTTTGGCTTCAAATGGTGTACCGACAGGCACTTCACAGACTCTACACCGGCACTGACGGGATAGAAGATTTCGTTGGTCACCAGAAATGCAGGTCGACTTGGGATAGAAAAGGTCATCGGTATTTGAGGCCAACACATCTAGGATTTAGCATCAGCAACATGTTTAAATGCTTATTCATTTTTGTTATATGGTTGACATGTAAATATGATATTGTATATATCTTTGTAAACTGACATAAGGCAAAAATTTGCATAGGGTATATAGGGGAGATTTATTAGATCATTTTGTAATAGTGATAGACATGTGGAATGGATATATGGATGTAATGTAATTTAAAATATATCAAAGAGACTATGTATGTGAGGAATTCATTGTAAGGGTTATTTTGGTATTGAGGTTTAGGGTTTTAACCGGAACATACAGAGCTTAAACTGGAACTATATTCTAGCATAGGAGATGCTATATTAAGTAGTTCATACTTCTCCAGATTGTTGTTTGGATTGTTATGTAGTCAGTGAGGCTCCTATTGTGATGAGAAGTGTGCTCTATGTTGTAAGCCTTCCTGCAAGTGCATGACCATCATATATTGTAATATCTCTTCATATGGCCAATGAATTGATATTGTGGGTCACAAATCCCACAAGAGACAAATTTAACAATGTTTTCCATCAAGTCCACTTCCTTCTTTCTCCAAATATTTTTTTATCATTCCTTACGCCTTCTACATCAATCTTCTTTCTAGGTTCATTTCTTTTTACTAAAATATCTTTCTTCATATTCTCACTTTAGCATGTTTTAAAAGTATGCCCAACCTTATTGCAACTAAACTATTTGATATTCCCATGTCCTAAGTTTCTTGTAGTCATTCTAGATCTGCATTGATTAGCCTTGTGCCCAAAACCATTGCATATCTAATAATAACCATAAAATAATTTATTTCTTCCATTCATAATTTGACTTCTACAATCACTAGCCTTATGACCAAATTTCTTGCAAGAGAAACTTTAAACATTTTAATTCATTATGTTTCTACATTCTAGAGCCTTATGTCCAAATTTATCAAAGGAAAAACAATAGCCATTGAACAAAGGGTACCTTTTAGCAATAGGTTGTCTGACTGAAGGTTTTCTTGTAGAACTTCTTTGATTCTGTGGCTGCCTTCCTTTGTTTATTTCTTCAGTGCACCATTCAGATTCAATGTTCTTCATCTTGCCTTTATCTTTGTTCCTTTAATTTGAACATTCGCTACTTTTAAAACCTAATACACTTTTGTATTTTAGAGATTTCTACATAGCCATCATTTCATCAAGTTTTTTAGTAGTTTCCTTCATTTTATCTTTTGATCTTAGAGTTACAACTTCATGTTCTAGTCTTGCAAATTTTTCAGTCTTATATGTTTCATCAAATTATTCATATTCCTTAATCTTCTTACTTTCCTCAACTTGTAACTTCATATTGACAATTTTTTCATTTGCTTGTTTCATTTCCTTGTTGACCTCTCTATATCTTTCTTTGAACTTCTTGATATATTCCCTCAGTTTTTTTATGCATTCATTTTCTTCTTTGATATTTTCTTTCAAACCCTTTCTTTCACTTTCCACATTCTCACAATCTTCAAGAGTGGTCTACAATTCTCCATCCATATGAATTTTTTCATCACTTAACTCAAGTGTCATTTGTTCAACCAACAAGATCCCCCTTAAGTGGTTAAGCTAAAACAAGGGACAAATCTCTAATACCAATTGTTGAATAGTTGGAATATTGAGAAGGGGGGTGAATCATTATTCCATTTTAAAACTTTTAAACAACCCAATTATCACTTTGTAGATTCACATGAATAAACATGTAATAGAAAGAAATGATGATCAAATAAGAATAAAAAGTAGAGACATCATCCATAACAACATACACAGGAGAACACTAGATTTTTTCTTGGAAACCCATTAGGGAAAAACCAGGGAGAGGTTAACTCTCAATATAATATAACTAGTTATAATATATTACCAAATGATCACTACTTGAGGCTCATTGAAAAAGGGCTCATAGCCCAAAAGATGAAGGCTCACTACCAAAGGGCTTACTACCCACAAGAGAACAAGTAGACAAAATGAACTGTAATAGTTGCATCTTACAAATTCATGGAGTACAGTTCCAATTAGGCTCAGTAGATACACTTTACATATTTCATTATCTCTTCAATCATTCACATATCACTGCATCATATCACATCTGATCACTATATCACACATCTATGTATGTATATCATCATTGAAAGAGTATATCATATATATATTAATCTATATCTCAAGTTGGTCACACATGCCTTATCAATTTCCAAAAATACTTTAGATGATACCATCAAGATGCTTCATAAGTTTCACCCACATAGGTCAGCCAAGATATAACAAAGGTTAATACCAACTAGAATATGCACATTACCCACAATGCTTAACCATGGCCCAAAACTGCAGAACCAAAAACAATCAACTAATGAAAAGAGGATGTCCATAAAAATTGTGATGTTCTAGAGGAACAAAGCAACTGATAGGCCGAACTGTCAAACCATATATCTCGCCTTCCAAATATCTATAACACGTACAAACTTTAATATAGGTACATCTAGTATTCATGAGTATACTGTCCAACACAAAAAATCCATATCTATAACTATAGAGAAAAACGTGATGAACAAAATCACATAATTATCAAAGCAAAAATAGTATAAGTCAACATGAAGTATGTTGACATCAATAACAACCGGTATAGCCTATACAAAAAATTCTCCTTTACCAAAATCATCAATGATAAAACTCCAACTATCTCTAATCACAAGAGAATACCAACATCACCTATGTCTCCAAGTATCCATCAATACCTATTACCAATCAATCCATGTCAAACTCCAAATGCAACAAAGCACAATAATCATGAAGTAACCAAGCAAATGATCATGAGCTCAATACAAAGAGAACTACCAATATAAATGTCAATCTCCCACTACATAGTTAGGAACATAAACATGACAACATGATCTAACCTATTGGCAACAAGGCAGAAAACTAAGGAGGGGGGGTGGGGGGTGAATCAGTTTTCTCAAAAAGTTTACTTAACTCAAACACCATTGGTATTTTGAGTTTGTTGGTATTTTGCATAGAGATTGCATCAATGATATGTTGTCATTGATGTCAATTGAACCGGTAATGGTATTTATGTTATTGCTAATATTGTTGTTTTTTTTTTATATTGGCTAGTAACCAGTAAAGAGAGATTTGTGGAAGATGTTATAAACATGTATGTTAAGTTTGTGAGATAAACCGGTGAACCCATGTAAAGGGTTAAACCTTTCTATGTAATGTAACCAGTAAAACCACCCTATCAACTATTAAACCCTAACCGATCGAGTTTGTTGGTTTATTATCTGATGAGTGGTAATGATGGAGACATGTGTGATCATTTGATTAAGGATATATTCAAATTGTTTTGGCGCATTTGTTCTTGTCTAGAGAAGGAGCAAAGTGGATTGCATCTAATGCACAATGCGTGATGAGTTACAAAGTCCAATACAGCGGTGATCATGGAGCGGTTGAAATTGTCTTGAAGAATGTGAAGAGATTGTCACGATTTCTAACGGTCAAGATTGTACCGACTTGTTTGTAATCTCGATGATGAGAATTATTTTTTTGTTGTGTTACCGACCTAATTGATTTCTATTTAAGGTTGATGAAGTTGTTTGTTAAGGTTGTTGGCAAGGTTGGTAGAAAACCTGTTGAGTGTGTAGTTGCCAAATCGGTGAATGGATCTACACTTTGAGTGAAGGCAGATTGAAGGTTATAGAAGGATCTGATCAAGAAAAAGTAGTGCTATTCAGATAGATCAACAAAACTATTATTTTCTAACAATTACAACAGGCGTTAAATCCCTTAACTGGGTAAGCTCTAACAAGCTTGGTTACAAATATATAACCATCACACTACAATATTATATATGGACCAAAAAAATGTGGGATAAGACATGGTATGAACCTAAATCAACACCTCAAACATGAAACAACTCTAGGAATTATGCCTCAAACATCTGCAATAGGCTACAATCAACATGTCGACCAAGAACATGAAGAACACCACCGAATCAAGGGAAATCATCAATAAAAAGCACAATGATCAATGTGGAGCATCAACACATATAGGACATGATCTAGAAACATCCACAAGCATCATGAATTACCACAACAACATCCGTGCCAACACCACTTACTAGAATATTCATCATCATTATACCGAACTTTAAGAACACTAATTGAACTGACTATCAAACTAAAAGATTCACTTACGGACCTCCAAAACATGAACCATTTGAATTAAGGACACATATGAGTGTCCCAAATATTTTGCCAAATCTACAAACCAAGATATTGCAACACAGAGCAATACAGAGCAAAATATAAAACACTGATCAACACTGAACAACTAAAAAACCAACCGTAATACTGAATCTCATAACTCGATCAAATCTCCATGCAAACTTTTGAAACTTGATTTGAATCAATAAGATATACTTTTCTCAAAACCCTTTCATCCACAAAAACTCATTTGCAACACACTAGCCAAACCAACTTACTTAATCTGACTGCAACACTAGAACATACAGAGGAATATGTTTACATCAATGAAAACAACACATTCCAGAAAAATTCTCAACAATATCCAACAATCTCCCCCTTTGCAATTGATGGAAACATATGAATTTGAAAAATAATCAATACAAAGAAAGAAAATAGTCAGCTCCCCCTTAGATCATGTAGATAACTCAACATAGGTTTTTCACGTAGCTCTCTCTCCCCCTTTGACATCAATACTAAAGGAACATATTGCACAAATATCTCTCACTTTATCCAAACTCTCTTTCGCCACAACTGAACATCAAAACTAACAAATATGAACATTTGACTACTTTCCCTATGTAGCAGCCACCACACATCAATCTGGATCATAAGATATCTCTGTGAAATTCACCAAACTAATGCAATTCCATGCATATTAGTTCTTATCAAGAGGGGAAATTACCCCTAGCTTCTCTCTAAGATACTCAAAAGTATCCTTAGCCAAAGGCTTCATGAAGATATTTGCAATTTGTACCTTTGTAGATACATACTCCAATCTGGCTTCCTTCTCATTCACCTTTTCTCTCAAGAAATGAAACTTCAATGATATATGCTTATTCTTTGAATGCAACATCAGATTATTAGAAATGTTGATAGCACTTGAATTATCACATTATATAATAGTAGGCTCATCATAAACAACTCTAATATCCTTTTGCATCTGCTTCATCCACATCACCCGAGTACAATTGCTAGTAGCAACAATGTATTTTGCCTTTGTAGTAGATAAAGAAATAGAATTCTGATTCTTACTCATCCAAGAAACTAATCTCTTACCCAATAAAAATACACCACCACTAGTAATCTTCTGGTCATCAACGTCACCTACCCAATTAGCATCTGTAAAAGCACTCAAAGTAAAATCATCATCTTTAGGATACCACAAACCAAAATCAACTGTTCCTTTCAAATATCTAAAAAATCCTTTTCACAATAATAATATGAAAGTTCCTTAGAATCAGCTTGAAATATAGCAACAAGACATACAACATTCATGATATCTGGTCTAGTCTGAGTTAAATATAACAATCCACCAATCATAGATTTGTATCTAGTCTGATTTTCTTTAGGAGATTCATCATCCTTTGTCAACTTACATCCGGTCAGCATAGGAGTACCAAATGGATTTGAATCATCTAAACCAAACTTGTTCAACAATTCCTTCACATACTTCAATTGAGATATAAAAATACCTTTATCCAACTGAGTAATTTGCAATCCCAAAAATAATTTCATCTCACCAATCATAGGTATTTCAAACTCATTATGCATGTCATCAGCAAACTTCTTGCACAAACCATCATTCCCTCCAAAAATAATATTATCAACAAAGAATTCAACAATCAAAATGTTATCATGATCAATCTTAAAATACAAAGTACTATCAATAGTACCTTTATTAAATCTAATCTTCAACAAATACTTATCTAACTTGGAATACTAATCTCTTGGGGCTTGCTTGACTCCATAAGTGTTTTCTTTAATATGCAAATTGTTGAGTTTTTTAACTACAATTGAGGTTAGAATACTAATTCACAACTTAGGGATTTTTATCCACACTAAGAAAGCCTTCATGAACTAGAAGCTACATTTAATTATCAACCCAGGGACGTGAACTTGAAATGAGACAATAATATTTATGTACTATGGAAGCCTTCTAAGTTGTTATTTCAGTTGTATATAGAAAATAAACTCAGAATAATAAACTGAATTGAAAACATGACAACGTTGGAAATAAAACTAACTGCACAGCAGTGGCTGCAAGAAGAATGTTTATTTGCAACAGCAGTGGTTGTAGGTTGACTATTTTAAAACTAGTGAAATCAAATATGTTAAAACAAAAGCATATATTAAAAAACTGATCACTACCAATAAATAATAATGAACAATAATCTAAACTACTGTAAAACTAAACTACAATGGAGTCGCGGCTCCTCAAGTGGCCCTTGCTTGAGTTTCTACAATCTTTGTCATTAACATTCAACATCCAATCTGCAAGCTTCATTATTCAAATCATCTTCTTATTGCAAATCAAAGGTTACATAGACATATATCAGATTTTCTTATTGAACACGGACACCATTAACAAGACTCAACACTAACTGGAAACTCTAAACACTATCAACTCTACTATCTCACAACTTAACAAAATCTTAGATTTATGCATGAGGCTTGAGAGTTGGATTAATTACAAACTTAAAAACTTATTACAAATATCATTTCTCCTATGATAGTAAGGAGATGACTTATTCTACTCATGACTAATAATAAAGAGTAAACTAATAAGAGTTGAGAGAGTTCTAATCCTCTTCAAAATCTATAAATATAAATACAATCATGGTTGAACATGTGTAAAAACATGTTATAATTATTTGTGAACAATCAAATATTATTTCCACAAGCTTCTCCAATGTTCCTTGACTTCAATAACTCCAAATACACAAACTTGTGAAGAGGTAGAAGAGTCCAAGTTGAATTAGAACTCAATCCTAAACTGTTGCCTAGAAATCTGCTAGTTTGTCTCAGTCAACTTCTGATGAATACTACTCCTTAACTATTGTGAATCAGCTCAAATAGTTTAAAACCTTTTTTGATATACTTTTAATATTTCCATATCATTTTAAAAATATGAATTTCATTAAGAAATAACTGAGATATTCCCATTTAATTGAAACTAGTCTTTTGACTTTTTTTGCATTTCTAGTCAACTGCTACATCTATCAATTGCAAACTTGTTTCTCCTTCCTTCTAGTTGTATGAATGACTCAAACCACTCAAAAACAACATGTTAATCCTTCTTAAATACTTTACATTCAATAATAACCATTTTTTATAATATTTTATCATTATTTAGCATCAACTAGCGAGACACACATATGCATATCAAACACCATTAATCCTAGTTAATACTTCTTAAAACCAAGGTAATGTTTCAAAATGAATTGGAAGGAAATTATAAACATGAGGTAAAGTATCTTAAAATATGAAATAATATGGTCAATTTATAGGCTCATCATAAACCATATCTTCTTGATCTGTCAATTGAAATCCATCCAATTGCTCAATATAAACTTCCTCTCCCAACTCGCCATTAAGAAAGGCTAACTTGACATTTATCTGATAAACTTTGAAATCTTTGTAAGCAGCATAAGTAAGAAATAACCTAATAGCTTCAATTCTTGCCACCAGAGAAAAAGTCTCCTCAAAATCAATTCCTTCTATTTGAGAATATCCCTTACAAACAAGGTTTGCTTTATTCCTAACAACTTCACCTTATTCATCCAAATTGTTTTGGAAGACGGTCCATTTAGTTCCAATTAGATTTTTATCCTTAGATTTAGGAACAAGAATCCATGTAATTTTATTTTCAATGTGGTTTAATTCTTCTTCCATTGCTTTAACCCAATTTTCATCTTTTCATGCTTCATTAACATCCTTAGGTTCAATTTTAAAAATCAAGCAATATTATTCAACAATTCTTCTTCTAGTCGTCACACCTTTAATCTTAGCTCCTATCTGATTTTCTGAATGATTCAATCTCACATACCTAAGATTCTTAAGATTTTCTTGATTTTTAGACTCTTGAGTTCTTTCTTCTACACTAGCACTAGCCTCTCCTTGATTTTCTAGCTTTTCCGAAACAATTTGAATTAGATATTGGGTCTGCAATTGCTTTCCTTTATTAGACAAATCAATTTGATCATCTAAATCACATCTAAAGCATTTGGGCTAATACTCACTATCTTCATCAACTTTCACATTAGCACTTTAAACTATCTTTCTCAATCTCTTATTATAACACCGGTAGGCCTTTCTCTTAGTAGAATAACCAAGAAAAAATCCTTCATCACATCTAGCATAAAACTTTCCTAGATCTTCATCTCTTTTGATATAGCATTTACTTCCAAAAATTCTGAAATATCTAGTTGTAGGAACATGACCAACCATAACTCATAAGGAGTCTTACTAGTAGCACCTTTGATATGCACCCGGTTAAGAGTGTATACAACAGTACTCACAGCTTCTCTCCAATAGATATGTAGAATGTTTCCTTCCAGCATCATGATTCTAGCAGCTTCCTGAATTGTTCTATTCTTTTTTCCCACTACTCCATTTTGTTGAGGGGTCCGCAAAGTAGATAATTATCTCTTCACTCCATGATCTTCACAAAATGCATTGAACTCACCGAAAGTGAATTCACCAGCTCTGTCAGATCTTAGACACTTCAACTTTAGACCAATCTTTTTCTCAACCATGGCTAAAAAATTCTTGAACTTCTCCAAGGCTTTAGACTTCTCCCTTAAGAAAATAACCCACATCATCCTTGAATAGTCATCAATTAACGACATGAAATTTTTGGCAACAACAATGAAGGAAAACTGAAAGGGGGATGAATCAGTTTTCCCTGAATTATCAAACTTAACCACAAATGTAAATCTAATAAACTGTAGTAACAGTTAAGATAAGAAAATTTATAGCACAATAAACAACACCAAGATTTGGATGTGAAAAACCCGGTTAAGGTAAAAACTATGGTGGGAACCTACCCACAATAAGATGATACTCTACAGTAGTATATGTAAATATTATAATGGGGAATGCACATGCATTCAGGCTCACTACCTAGAGCTCACTGATCAAGATATGATAACCCAGAAGGCTATAACCCTCAGGGAAGGTTCACTACCTTACAATAATGATCGAACTATAATCTGGATTACATGAACTGCAAATATAGCATCTCCTTATGCCTAATGACAGTTCCAATTAAGCACATTACCCTGTAACAACCTCTACTCAATACACCACACCAAAGGATAAATTCTCTTAAGAACCACGTATACCACTCTCTGATAATGCAAACACTATATTGATACCCAAATTGTATGACTCAATCATCTATATATAGCGATCATCAACCTTGGTAACAAGGTCGGCTAAACCATCATCTCACAATTATAAAATTATATCACATAACACAAAGATCGACCACCAGATCAATATAATGATATACATGACATAACATGGACCTAAACCAAATTTCCAAATATGCATCACCACTGGAAATCTTGCCAAGATCAACCGCAACTTGGTACACTGCCAAAAATACTGCATAACATGAATAATATCACTGGATCAACAAAATCATCAAGAACATGCATAAGAATCAATATGAACCACCAAAAAAAATAGAACATGATTAGAAAACACCAACAAGAACATTAGAACCATCTGCAATAGCTACAACAACACCACTTATCAAATCTTCATCGATCAACATCTGAAACTCAAGAACACTCAAACAACAACAACTCAATCTAGAAAGATAACTTGCAAAGCACAAAATCATGAACCATCTGAAATGTAGATACACATGAACATCCAAAACATTGTCCCAAAATTGTAGCACAATATTTGATCACATCGGAATATATCAGAGGAAATACCGAACTCTGCAAAGTACTGATCAGAAAAACCAAGCTACAAACCGGATCATATAATATGATCAATTAAGATTCTAGATCAATGAAACCAATATATAAAGATATTATGATACTATAAATACTCCATATACTTAACCATGATCCCAATAAACCAATCTGCAACCACCAGAGCAATAAATCACAAGAATATGTTGACAGCAATGACAACAACATATCCTAGCAGTAGCAATGTCCAACAATCTTCCCCTTTGATATTGATGGCAACATATGGATGTGAAAAATAGTCAATGCAAAGAAAGAAAACATCTCCAACAAGATCCCCCTAAGATTAGGCTTACCAACAGAAGATAAGACAATTTTTCACATGCTTTCTCTACTCCTTTGACATCAATGACAAAGGTTCTCAAAATACAAAACCAAACTTACTCTCCCCCTAAGAATAAACAAATCATGATTACAACCAGCTCAACTTGTTGGCATTTGTGCTGAGTATGTTGACATGATGATATTATATTATCATTGATGTAATTAAGTTGGAGAGTGAACCGGCAATATGCTAAAAAGTGAACCGGTACAATGTGGTGAACCGATATATGTGCAAAGAAGTGAACAGGTATATTGAAGCTAAACAGTTGGCAAAGTGAACCGGCATAGTGGTATAAACTGGTATATTGAGCAATAGGTGAAGTGGTATGTTTGTCCAAGAGAACCAGTCTGATGAAATATGAACCAGCATATGGAATGTTCTCTATGAAGACTTAACATGATATGACTACCACTTGGTAGTCTTAGCTTAAGGGTTTCTGATTGAAGTGTTCCAAGCCTGTGTGATTCAACCGATGACATCGTATGATGAGTTAGAATTCTAATGAAGCTCAGATCATGGTGCCATGTCAATCTTGTGCACATAAAGGATCTTGCATGAAGGAGATTGATCCTATCTACCTCTGGAATGTGTGAAGTCCCTGTAAATGGTGGAGAACATGTGATGGGTTATCGCTTCCATAAAGAGGTGAAGAACGAGTGATGGAGAATGTCTTAAGAACTGTTCAAGACCATTGTATTCAAATGCAAAGTGTTCAATGGCTAGGATTGAACCACCTAAATTTCTTAACCTAAATGTTTTGGGTTTAGGGTTTATGCTACCAACCTATCTATTTCCTATAAGGTCGATGTTGTTTTTCGTGCTGAAGTTGTTGGCAAATGGTGTGTGTATGTATCTAAGTGAAGAGATACGTGATTCTTGCCAGACCAAATGAGATAAGAGGATTGATTCTTGCATTATGTGTGTGCAGAAGGAAGGAACTTAAGTGGATCTACATTAGGCATTGAGTGCTATTATCAGATCATTGTAATACTTGTTGATCTTTAACCACTTCAACAGTTGGAAAATCCCTTAACCGGGTAGCTTTAATTAGCTTGTTGTAAATCCTTTAACAGGGTGACTCAAACTAATTGAGTTCTTAAAATACTCTAACAAGGTAACCTCTAACAGGGTTTAACCCTTAACTAGGTATTTAGCCATCCCTTAACTAGGTGATCTCTAACAAGATCGGTTCCTAGTAGAACCTGTTGTAATAGTCTTTAACTGGACTAGGCTCCTAACAGAGTGAACTTCTAAAGAGTTCAAAAGAAGCTTGTGGGTATTCATCCCTAGCGTGGTTTTTCCCAATTGGGTTTCCATGTGAAAAATCTGTGTGTCATGTGTAGTATTTTTCATGTAATGATTTAAGTGATATGTGTCTGAAGGTAAAACATACTGAGCTGGCTGTTATTATATTCCTAATGATAGATTGCCTATCCATGCATAAAGGTGAAATGGAACTATAGTATAAAGTTGAGTGGAAAACTAAGTGATTAACTGGTTAACGCTTGTCACAGTCATTCCTAGCCTTACCAGTTGCATTTTGTTTCAGAGCGGTGTTACTATCTATCAAACACTTGCAGTGTTTGCAGTCAAACCAGTTTGGGAAAATATTTTGTGACTATATTGATTCACCCCCCCCGCCTCTTAGTACCGGTTTGGTACTTATTATTCATCATTGAGTTATCAATTAGTATTAGAGCATCCTCCAGGTCCTCTGTGTTGTGATCTTAACCACTTGAGGGAAAGATCCTATTGTAATGATGAAGAGGGAAGGTCCAAAGTTCAATAGAGATAACTTCAAAATATGGAAGGATAGAATGAAGATTTGCATCAGAAGCATGGGTGCTCAACACTGGAGCTATATTGAGAATGCTTTTGTTATTCCTATCGGTACTCTCACCGATGATCATAAGAGAGAAATGCAGGAGAATGGGCAAGTCATGGAAGCCCTAATTAGTAGCTTATTTGACATTGAGTTTATTGATGTCCAAGATAAAGATAATCCCAAAGAAGTATGGGACACTCTTGAGAGTTGTGAGGCCCTACCCCGACCCATCCTATCCTTTCAGTTATTTTCATTTTGGAACTATTTTGGATGCTAGTTTTGACACACTATGGATATAGAACTTTTCATGGTCCCGCGATTTTGGTAACATTGATATATGTGGATGCTTCATTTCTATGCCTTGTGGATTATAAAGTATTATATGATGCTAGATTAGGGTAATATTGTGATGATGCAGATTATTATCTGAATTACAGGATTTGATATAATGTTAGGAAAATGTTTGCATATCTTGTAGATGGATCAAATTTTGAGGATTATGAGGAAATTGCTTTGAATTGTGACAAATTATATTTCATAATGTCAAGTCTTTGTAGAATGAATGTATTGTATTCTGATTATGTGATTTTATATATTATATGAGGCTATTTGGGAAGTACTAATGTTTAAATTGAGATGTGCAGGAAAATATCCATGTGACCATGGAAATATTAGGGAGAATCAAGCCTAGGCCAATGTGCGTTAGTAAAACCAGGGGTTGTCTATTTGGAGAGACAACACCCCGTATGTACTGTATTTTATTCGTAAATGTAAAATGTTGCATGAGTGTAATTTGTATTTATTGGATTGATTAAATTGTTTAAGGGACAATTGCCATGTGGTTATTGTGATGTGGAATTATTTTGTAGTGTCACTTGACACCTATGTAGTATGTTGTGTTGGCAATTGTCATGTCACCTTTTTGAAAGTTTTATTTTTGTTAATGGTTATATCCCCTAATTATCCTTGAAGGAACCAAGAAACCTAGGTTAGAGAGCCACAAGGAAGGTCAACTCAGAGTTGACCCGTAGGTTAACTTCAGGTGGACTTTCTGAAGGTCAAATCAACTCCTAGAGTCAATTTTAGAGCTTTTCTATTGGGCCTCATGGGGTACCTATGGGTGAAGGCCAAAATTGGCCATGTGTCTTTCCCTTAGGACTTGTTTAACCACCCAAAAAAGTGGTTTTCCCAAGATGGATGAATTCCATATATAGGAGTGCCATCCTTGGAAGGAGAACCTTCTTGGAGAGAGTAATCCCTCTTCCCCATTCCATTACCCTTCTCTAGGCACCTAGGTTAGGGAGTTTGTAAGACCTAGGGAAGACCAACCCAATGGGAGATCACTCACTCTATCCAAGAGGTTGGAAGGAGTGAGAGAGGCCTTCTTAGGCTAAGAATGGAAGCTTAGTGAGCTAATCACCCACTCTCCATTCTTGGAGATTTTTGGAAAAACTTGGGAAAAAAAAAAAAGAAAACCAGTTTTAGGAATTAGAGGAATTTGGGGGCCAAGGATTGCAGAAAGTTGTGTGGATTGGGCAGCTCATCTCCAACTAAGTTTAGCATACCTATTGGCAGAATAAGGTTGGTTGTAATCTCCTCTTGGTTTTGTTGTTTATGTTAGTTATGTTGTTTTGTCAAGGAAAGAAATGCTTGTAAAGAAAGTATGTATGTAAATTGTTGTTGAAGAAAATAATGTGTAGTTTCATTTCTATGTTTTTCTGTTTTGTGTTCTTGTTTTGGGAGTGTCCAAGATCTTCTACTCTTGGGAGAGTAGGATGATCTTGGGGTGGAAGAAGCATGACAGCCTTGGGTGAGAGGCTCTCCTTAAGGAGAGTGATCTCAAGGGTGTCCTTTGTGACCCTTGCTGCATAGCCTTGTGTATGCATTTGGGGGTCATAAGGGGAGAGAAATGGCCTTGAGCCTTTGGGGGGCATAAGGTGGTTGGGATGAATTCTGTTGAGTATTTTGTGTTGCCATGAGGTGGCTTGTGTTATATTTTTGGCTGCAGTCTCCCCAACGGTACTTGGTCCACTTCCACCCATAGATTGATCTCCACAAATGTGGTGATAGTGTAGCTTGGGATGGGAAAGTGTATGTGTTGTGTGTTTGCCCTATTGTTATGTTGTATTGCTTGGTTGTAACCCATCTAGGTCTTGATTCTCCTAGCTCGGGGGTGGCTTCTGGTAAGCCTAGGCTGGGAGGTGAGCATCCCATGGTCACAGTCCTAAAACTTTACTTGCAGGTGGCTTGGGGAAAAAGACTAGGAGTTGCAGATTTTGTGTTGCAGACTTCTATTTCAGATTTCTGATTTTTATTTAAATGCAGCAAAGAAGAAAGAAATGTAACCTTATGATTTGTAGCAAAAAGAAAAAAAGAAGAGAAAGTGCAGATGTAAATATAGGACTTAAAATGATTCTGTTTCTGTTTAAATAAATGTAATTAATATTTTCTGTGTAAAAGATTAGAGAAAAAAGGGGACTGTTAGACTATCTACCCATTTTCATATTTGGGTTATTGTAACTATCATTCTGGAAAAACAATGTATATGTGACTTTTATTATATTTGATGACTATTGTGTTTGTTGTAGTCTACATTTAAATCTGGTTTGTAACATGTTATTTACTGCAATATTAAAGAAGAGAAAACAGAAAAAAAAAAGGATGCATTAGGAGTTCTTATTCAATATTTACTAGTTTTATTTACTGCAAATGTTAAAGAAAGAAAAAGAAGAAATGCAGTAGGGTTATTATTTACTTGCTTAGTTTTATATTCTGTTATTTTATGTCTATTAGAAAGAAAGGAGAACCAGTATTGCTTTATTGCTGTAGAAAGTTTAAATAAAAGAAAGAAATAAATAGATCTATTCTAAATGCTGTTAGAAGACTAAAAACGGAATGTAGATGGTTAAAAACCTCAGATCAATATAAGGGTTTTTAACCCTATTACTTCAACATTTAGTCATATATATCTCTATATGTATATAGGTATATATATTGAAAATATATACCTATATAGATATAGAATATATATATGTATAAGCTCCCTGTATGTGCATACCCCTGTAACAACAAAATAAAGGATGCATTTTGAACTTGTGCATCTCTGTTTCAAACATACAAAAGAATTGCAGAATAAACTTCGTATATATATATATATATATATATATATATATATATATATATATATATATCTGCATCTGAAAAACATACCCTGTAGATGTCTGTAGAACAAAACCAACAAAGACATTTATGTTATGATCTGATCATAACAATGGATATATGTGTATTTAAACATATATATACAAATATATATATATATATATATATTCGATATATTCAAAAAAATCACATCTCATAACATTTTTACCAAAACCACGAAATATAATAAAATGTGTTTTTTTAAAAAAAAAAAAAATGAGGAAATGGAGTCACGCGGGTCACTGTGTGTAACACAGTGGACGGCCACGGCCGAGCCACTGTGCTACACACAGTGGGCGGCGCCGAAGGGCACCGCACTGTGTGTAACACAGTGGGCAGTCGCGGCCGCCACTGTGCTACGCACAGTGAACGGCGCCCGCCACTGTGTGTATACACAGTGGGCGGCGGCTATGCCGTCCGCCACTGTGTGTACACACAGTGGGCGGCGCGGCCGCCACTGTGTGTATACACAGCGGCGCCCGGGAAAACCCTTCCTCCACCGCCTTCTTCCCACATGGAACCCTCCGCCTCCGTACCTGCGATCTCTCTCTCCCTCAAACAAAATAAGCAATAAAATATAGGGGTTTAATAAACCCTAACCCATTTTGGGTTAGGGTATAAAAGGGTAAAAATAAAATAAGACAAGTGTTATATATAAAAATGCAACCCTAACCCAATTTCGGGTTAGGGTTAGCATTATAAGAATTTTATATATATATATATATATATATATATTCGTTTATATATATATATATATATATATATATATAAACGAATATATTTATATATATATACATATATATTTATATATATATATAAGAGATTTAGATTGGTGTATTATAATTTGATTTTTTAATTTCACAATGAGGGTTAGTATATAAGAATTTATACTGTGATTTTATATATATATATATATATATATATATATATAAGGAATTTTAAATGGGGATTTTTTTTTAAACATTGATTTTAATATATATATATTTGGGGTCAATTCAATAATGGGATTTGTTTTTATGACCATTTAGATGGGAGTTTTAAACTTGGTTTTAATGTATGAAATGGGGTTAATTAATGATAGAATTATTATTATACGTCCATTTACTCCTTAGGAGATTTGAAATTTTAAAATAGTAAAATTTTAAAAAGGGATTTGAGAAGGAAGGGGTTGTCAAAATTGGAATCACCATACATTAACTCGATTAATTTAATTAATTAATCAATAGACTCCCCTCATTATATTTGGGGTATTAGGAAAATTTAAAAGGGGAATTTGTAGAACCAATTTTATGGACCATAAACCCTTGGGGGTAAGCTTGGGCCAAATTTAATTTAATCGACAAATTAAGAAGTTAGGGAAAATTAGAATTGGCCTTAGCTTATTGTCGGTTTTAGTGGGCAAACGACATTGTAGTAATTCGAACCCTCATCAGTTGGATGTATATAATAATTTCGCAGGTGTATCAATTAATCAATAGCATTATCCTTATATGGATTGGGAATGATTTAATACCTAAGGGTAATCAATTATTCCTTGATTTAATTAGCGACAACTTGTCTTAGGTAATTGAGCTAGCTAACTAATCGGCAATGCAAATTAATCTTCACCAATCAAGTCACTCGCTCGAGTTGGTTATTTAACTTAACCTTAGCAAGTAAGTTAATTACATCCTAGATAAGACAAAACTTTAAATACAGTCGTTATGTATTAGGATTTATAGCGAGTTCATGACGTCAAAAATTTTTGTTGTTCCGTTTTTGTGCCCTAAAGTTTGGGCACGACAAGAGTATCTATGGCGGTGATGAGCATGTAAAACAAGCTAAGGAAGAAAGACTTAGAGGGAAGTTTGAAGACATGTGGATGGTTGAAGGTGAGACCATTCAATAGTATGGAATAAGGATCAAAACTGTTGTTGGAGATATCAAGAGTGCAGGTGGTAGAATGGAAGATTCCACTATGGTAAGAAAAGTTCTAAGATCATTATTACCAGTCTATGCAATAAAGGTTACTGCTATTTAGGAGTTGAGATCAATAGACAAGACTAAGGTATCCCTAGACTCCATCATTGCAAAGTTGACAGTCTATGAGCTAAACAGTTTTGATGGCAGTGTTCAAAAGACTGAATCAGCTTTTAGAGCTTCTGTTGTACCATCCAAAAAAGGAAAAGAAGCAAGCACTAGTAGTGAACCAAGATAGAGCAAAGAAATGGATATTGAGGAGATCCTGATGGAGTTTGAAGCTCTTCTTGCTAGGAAACTTCCTAAAGGAACCAGTAAATACAGAGGTAAGCTCCCTTTGAAATGCTTTTCTTGTAACCATATAGGACATATTGCTATAAACTATCCTAATGGTTATAGCAAGGACAAACCGGAGAGGTTCAAGAAATTCAAAGGAGGAAATCAGAGAAATTGTTTTGTTGCAGTTGATGAAGGTGTCACAAATGAGGAATCAGAAGATGAAGAGAATGAAGATATTGTGTTTGTTGCAATAAAGAAAGATGTGTCAGACAAGAAGGCTCTTGTCTCCTGCTTTGATAATTCCAATGAGTGGATTATTAACAGTGGTTGTTCTCGCCATATGATTGGTGACTGGAGCAAGTTTCTATCTTTGGAAGAATATTATGGTGGTGTTGTTCACTTTGGTAATGATGCACCATGTATGGTTAAAGGAAGAGGGTCCATCTCTCTGAATGGAAAGAGTAGTGCTGACAATGTGTATTGGGTGGAAGGTCTCAGACACAATCTATTGAGTGTTGCCCAGCTGAATGATAGTGGACTCATTCTAGAATTCAAAAATGGTGTGTGCAAAATCAAAGGAAAGAATGGTGAATCGATGGCCAAAAGTATGTAGACCAAAGGTAACTTATTTCAGCTGAATGCAAATGTAAGTACATGTCTTATGGTTAAATTTGATGATAGCTGGATATGGCATAGGAGACTCTGCCATGTAAATTTTGATAACATTGTGAAGGCCAGTAAGACCAAGGCAGTCAGAGGATTGTCGGTGCTGAGCAAACCAGAAAATCCTTTGTGCAGAGAATGTCAACTAGGGAAAATGTCTTCCTCAACTTTCAAAGGTAAATCTTTCATAGCGAACAATTTACTTGATCTTGTGCATACTGATTTGTGTGGTCCTATGAAAACTAGGAGTGTGCAGGGAGATAGGTATTTCATGATTTTGACTGATGATTTCTCAAGAATGATGTGGGTCACATTCTTGAAAGATAAGTCTGAAGCTTTTGGAAAGTTCAAAGCTTTCAGAGCACTGGTAGAAAAGGAAAGTGGTAGAAGAATCAAGTTCCTTATAACTGATCAAGGAGGAGAATTCACTTTTAGTGAATTCAACAAATATTGTGAAGTGAACGACATCAAGAGGCAACTGTCTACCCCCCAGACTCCATAGTAGAATGGCTTAGCAGAAAGAAACAACCAAACTGTGGTTGAAGCAGCTAGAACTATGTTGATCCAAGGAAAAGTTGCTCACACCTTTTGGAGAGAAGCGGTGAGCACTGCAGTATACACAATGAACTAGGTACTTATGAAGAAAGGAAAGGATAAGACTCCTTATGAGTATTGGACTAGTAAGACACTAGTGATAAGCTACTTTAGAATGTTTGGTAGCAAAGTTTATATCAAGAGGAGTGAACATCAGAGCAAGTTCGATGCAAAATGTGATGAAGGAATATTCCTAGGATATTCCACCAAGAGCAAAGCTCTCAAATGTTTCAACAATAGGATTTAGAGAATTGTTGAAAGCATCAATGTTAGAGTTGATGAAAATTTTGGAAAACTTGAGGAAACCAGCAGTAAGCAAGTAAAAGATGAACTGGTAGTAACCTTCTGGGAACTAGTTGCTAATCAACCAAGTATCGGTAACAGTGTTCCTACACTAGTAGATGCTGATGTTGATGAAGATGAGGATTAAGTAGAAAAGAAAGAGGAATCAGTCAAGAGCATTCCTCGATATGTTAAACTGAATCATGATCCAAAGCAGATCATAGGGGATAAGGATGCAGGAATCCTTACAAGAAGAAATGTCAGAGATAATTCTTGTATGATCTCTGATTTGAGCCTAAATCATTCAAAGAGGCACATAAAGATGAAGACTAGATCAAGGCAATGGAGGAGGAACTTGACCAAATAGAGAAGAATGGTACATGGTCTTTGGTACTCAGACCAGAGCATAAAAATCTCATTGCTACCAAATGGGTTTTTAGAAACAAGCTAAATGAGGATGGCATAGTGGTAAGGAACAAAGCCAGACTAGTATATAAAGGATATTCTCAAGAAGAAGGAGAAGACTATGGAGAAACCTTTGCCCTAGTAACCAGATTGGAAGGAGTTCATATGCTTCTTGCATATGCAGCTTTTAAAGGATTCAAGGTATACTAGATGGATGTAAAATCTACATTCCTAAATGGAATACTTGAAGAGGAGGTTATATAGAGAAACCAGATGGGTTTTCCCTATCAAAAGAAAGTGACATGGTGTGTAGGCTACATAAAACCTTGTATGGACTGAAGCACGCACCTAGAGCATGGTATGAATGCTTGCACTCCCATCTTGTGAAGATTGGATTTGAAAGAACAAGTGAAAAAAACAATATCTACTTGAAATCAGAAGGAGATTAGATTATGATCTGTGAAGTATTTGTTGATGACATCATCTTTGGAGGTGATGACAAGATGAGTCATGAATTTGCTGATGAGATGAAAAAGGATTTTGAAATGTCACTCATAGGGGAGATTAAGTTCTTCATTGGACTATAGATTCAATAAATGAAAGATGGAATCTTTATTACTCAGTCCAAGTATGTCAAAGAGGTGTTGAAGACCTTTGGCATGGAAGATAGTAAACCGGTTGGTTCACCAATGGTGAACAGTTGTAAGCTATCAAAAGAAGATGACTCAGTGGTGCTAAATGAGAAGGATTACTGATCAATGATTGGTAAGTTGCATTATGTAGTGCATAGTAGACCAGACATTGCACATGCAGTGGGTATTACCGCTTGGTTTTAGCAAAGCCCTAGAGAATCCCATTTGGTAGCAATCAAGCGGATTCTTAGATATCTGAAGGGAACTATTAACTATGGGTTATGGTATCCATACAATAATGATTTCAACCTAAAAGTGTTCACAGATGTTGATTGGGTTGGTAATGTAGATGATCGGAAGAGCACAACCGGTGGTGCATTCTTTCTTGGTGGTAGACTGGTCTCATGGATGAGTAAAAAGCAGAGTTGTATCTCTCATTCTACAGCAGAAGCGGAGTATGTTGCAGCTTTTATGAACTGCACCTAGACTATTTGGATGAAGCATGTATTGAATGGCTTCAAAGTTCCTATATCTGAACTAGTAAGCATATTTTGTGACAATACAACTGCAATTAACATTTCCAAGAATCCAGTTTTGCATGCTAGAACCAAGTACTTTGATCTCAAGTATCATTTCTTGAGGGAAAAGGTTCAAAACAAGGAGGTTGTACTGGAACATGTTTCTAGTAAGGAGCAGTTAGCAGATGTATTCACCAAGCCTCTACCAAAGGCTTCATTTACCTATTTAAGAGGTGAATTAGAGGTTTTGCCCCTTCAAAAGGTGAACTGAAAGTATGTACTCCACATCAATCAGGCATTGCAGTGTCCAAATTTTTCTGAATTGATGTGTTGAAGGATGCTACTCCTTAGGGAGAGAAGCATAGTGCAATAGGAAAGCTTGTGCCTCCACTTTGGCATTGTTGTCAAAGGGGGAGAAGATGTGAAGCAGAGAAGATATCCACAGCAATGGGGAGAAGATGTGATGCAAAAAGAGAGATCTTTGTATATTTCCATCAATGCCAAAGGGGGAGATTATTGGCATTTGTGCTGAGTATGTTGAGATGAAGATATTATGTTGTCATTGATGTCAATATGTTGGAGAGTGAACCGGCAATATGTTGAAAAGTGAACCGATACAATGTGGTGAACCGGTATATGTGCAAAGAAGTGAACAGGTATATTGAAGCTCAACAGTTGGCAAAGTGAACCGGCATAGTGGTATAAACTGATATATTGAGCAATAGGTGAAGTGGTATGTTTGTCCAAGAGAACCGGTCTGATGAAATGTGAATCAGCATATGGAATGTTCTCTATGAAGACTTAACATGATATGACTACCGGTTGGTAGTCTTAGCCTAAGGGTTTCCGGTTGAAGTGTTCCAAGCCTGTGTAATTCAATTGATGACATCGTATGATGAGTTAGAATTGTAATGAAGATTAGATCATGGTGCCATGTCAACCTTGTGTGTGTAAAGGATCTTGCATGAAGGAGATTGATCCTATCTACCTCAAGAATGTATGAAGTCCCTGTAAATGGTGGAGAACACATGATGGGTTATCACTTCCATGAAGCGGTGAAGAATGAGAGATGCAGAATGTCTCGAGATTTGTTCAAGACCGTTGTATTCAAATGCAAAGTGTTCAATGGCCAGGATTGAACCGCCTAAATTGCTTAACATAAATGTTTAGGATTTAAGGTTTATGCTACTAACCTATCTGTTTCCTATAAGGTTGATTTTGTGTTTCATGTTGAGGTTGTTGGCAAATGGTGTGTGTGTATCTAAGTGAAGAGATACGCGATTCTTTCCAGACCAGATGAGATAAGAGGATTGATTCCTACATTGTGTGTGTATAGAAGGAAGGAACTTAAGCAGATTTGCATTAGGCATTGAGTGCTATTATCAGATCATTGTAATACTTGTTGATCTTTAACCACTTCAACAGTTGGAAATCCCTTAACCGGGTAGCTTTAATTAGCTTGTTGTAAATCCTTTAACAGGGTGACTCAAACTAATTGAGTTCTTGAAATCCTCTAACAAGCTAACCTCTAATAGGGTTTAACCCTTAACCAGGTATTTAGCCATCCCTTAACCAGGTGATCTCTAACAAGATCGGTTCCTAGCAGAACCTGTTGTAACAGTCTTTAACCAGACTAGGCTCCTAACAGAGTGGACTTCTAAAGAGTTCAAAAGTGTCTTGTGGGTATTCATCCCCAGCATGGTTTTTCCCAGTTGGGTTTCCACGTGAAAAATCTGTGTGTCGTGTGTAGTATTTTTCATGTGATGATTTAAGTGATTTGTGTCTGAAGGTAAGACATGTTGAGCTGGCTGTTATTATATTTCTAATGATAGATTGCCTATTCATGCATAAAGGTGAAATGGAAGTGTAGTATAAAGTTGAGTGGAAAAATAAGTGTTTAACTAGTTAATGCTTGTCACAGTCATTCCTAGCCTTACTGGTTGCATTTTGTTTTAGACCGGTGTTACTGTCTATCAGACACTTGTAGTGTTTACAATCAAACCGGTTCAGGAAAATATTTTGTGACTGTACTGATTCACCCCCCCCCCTCTCAGTACCCATTTGGTACTTATTTTTCATCATTGAGTTATCACAACTAAACCATAAAAAGACTACTCCATCAAAGGAGCAACATAAACTCATCAATCCGAACAAAAAGATAAGACTGTGAAGTCCACCGGATTGATGCAGGTCAATGCATCTAGTTCCCATCAGGAGGGGTAGATACCCCTAACTTGTCTCTCAAATAGACAAATGTATCTATAGGCAAAGGTTTGGTAGAAATATCAGCAATTTGTTCATTTGTAGATACATACTCTAGCTTCACTTCCTCTTCACTGACTTTTTCTCTCAAGGAATGATACTTGATTGATACATGTTTAATCTTTGAATGTTGCACTGGGTTCTTTGACATATTAATAGCACTAGAATTGTCACAATTTATGACAGTATGCTCATCATAGATAACTCTGATATCCTTCAACATTTGTTTCATCCAAACTACAAGAGTGCAATTACTGGCAGCAACAATGTACTCAGCTTTAGTAGTATATAGGGAAACTAAATCGTGTTTCCTACTTGCCCATGAACACAATTTCTTACCCAAAAGGAATGCACCACCGGAGGTACTCTTATGGTCATCAACATCACCAACCCAATCAACATCAGTGTAATTACATAACATGAAATCATCATTCCTTGGATACCATAAACCATAATCCACAATTCCTTTTAGATATTTGAATATCCTCTTTATAGTAGTGACATGACTCTCTTTTGGATCAGTTTGATATCTAGCAGCCATGCACACAACATGTATAATATCAGGTCTAGTCTGAGTTAGGTATAGCAGTCCACCAACCATAGATTTATACATGGTCTAATTAGCTTTCAAAGATTCACCATTCTTAGACAATTTGTAGCTAGTCACCATAGGAGTTCCAACTAGTTTAGAATCTTCTAACCCAAACTTCTTCAATAATTCCTTTACATATTTAGCTTGAGATATAAAAATACCTTTTCCAATTTGTGAAATCTGCAATAGTAAGAATTTTTTAATTTCTCCTATCTTAGACATCTCAAATTCTTTCTGCATATCACCAACAAACTTCATACTTAAGTTATCATCTCCTCAAAAGATAATGTCATCAACAAAAAATTCAACAATCAAAATGTTATCATTCTCAATCTTGAGATATAGATTACTATCAACCGTACCTTTATTAAATCCCAATTTTATTAAATACTTATCCAATCTAGCATACCAGGCTCTAGGGGCTTGTTTCAGTCCATAAAGATCTTTCTTCAATTTGCATACCATATATCCATCATCTGATAATGAAAATCCATCAGGTTTCTCAATGTAGACTTCTTCTTCAAGATCACCATTTCAAAATCCTGACTTGACATCCATTTCATATACCTTGAAATCTTTATAAGCAACATATACAAGCAATAGTCTTGTAGTGTCGCAAATTGTACACCCTTCCTAGGGTGGTATTATTTCACACTTAGTTTAGCACTCGCCTTAGTGTGTTTTGCATCTTGCATCTCTAATCTCTTTTAAGAATTTAATTAATTAAATCTAAATTCATATTTCACCTCTTCACATGTTATAAAGTTGGTCCCTTTACCCTAAGCGTGCCCCTTTTCATCTTATTCCATCAATAAATCATTTAATCATAAACCCTAATTATATTTTATTTCAATCTTTAAGGCCTGATTTTGCATATCAAAACATCTTGAAATCAGCTGTAACTTTGATATTATCTCTAATATCATCATATCTAGCGGCCCCAAAAATTTGGTGAAAATTTGGTTGGACCATGTTGAAATTGCACATGGTCCTCGACTTTTTTCTCAAAATTTTGGGAGCATAATCCTATGATATAATAATTCTTAACCCCAAAATATTGGTGGGAAATTCAAATCCTAGGTTAGGCTAAAGATGAAATTAAGATCTAGGGTTTCATACTTAAGAGCTCTATTTCTTCATTTGAAGGGGTCTTCTTCTAAGAATCTAAGAGAGGGTTTTTGGAGCATAGAGAGCCTTCTTTGGAGCGAAAGAGTATATCTTTGAAGTCTTCAACAACATTCAAAATTCATCCATCAAACCTTCATCAAGCATTATTTCATCATTTGGGGGCTTTTGAAGATATAGAAAAGCAATAGGAGATCACCGACTGAAGATTGGCTTATACCTCTCTTTCCCTTGGGGTTGGGTATGGTTTCGTGTTATTTTAATGTCTTTGTATTAATCTTCATTTTGATTCACATTCATGCTTCAGATCACTTTGCATCATGGATTTAGAGCATTTACTTTGTCAATTATAAGCAATTAGGGTTTACTCTTTAGGGTTATTCTAGATTGTTTTCTTTCATTTTAGGATCTTGCACACACATTTTTCAATACATTATCGGCTATTTATTGAGGTGGAAATCACCAAAATAGGGGTTTAACTAAGGCAAAACCCCATATAGCCACCCAAAACCCTCTTTTTCAGCTACAGGTACAGGTTCGGATCTAAGCATCGTTGGAAGTCTCAAGACCAGCATAGCACACAGAGACTATCCTGGGATGTAGAACTCATCAAAAACCCCTAAGACAAGGGCATGGTACTCTGGTCCTACCCAGGACAAGGGCGTGGCACCCTGGTCCTACCTATTTTCAGCAGGATTTGACAATGCAACAGGTTGCAGAGTTTAGAATCCGGTCTCTCAGGTACAGCTCCAGACTTGCAGAATCAGGATAGTGGTGTGGAACCCTGATCCTGGTGATTTTGGCTCACATTTCAAACAAATTTTTAGTAGTTTATTAGTTGTTTTTTTGTTCTGCATTTCTAGATTAGGGTGTGTTTGCTTACTTGCACTTTAAGTTAAATTGCATTTTGTATCATTCCTCTCCCTCATTTGCAGCAAAAGAATAGAAACCATAAGTGGTAATCTATGGATCTCTCTTTCCCATAAGAAGTAGTTGAAGTGTGTTACCTCCCTAGGCTCTTTCATATTCCATTAGTGTGTATGAGAGTGGGATTAGGGTTTCCATACTCAGTCTCACTTTTCCCCTTACACATTCCGGTGAACCCGACGTGAATCCAATTGCATTTTCATTACATTGAATTGTTAGATCTAGGTTTGGTATCTTTTTCATTTTTCTTTATTAACATAAAATACAAAAAAAAAGTGAAAAAAAAATTCAAGAAAAGAAAAAAGAGAGATTTCCCTTTATTTGCTTGCATTGTGTGTTTAAATTTTATTACAATTCTCATTTAAAAATGTTATATTTTTATTTGCAAGATGTTCATTATTTTGATGATGTATGAAATTTTATTAATTATGAGTTTATTAAGGATGAATTAGATTAATCACTAGATGATTTTTTGAACCCTAAGCCTAGTAAACCCTTATTTTGCCAAAAATTAATCAACCTTGTTACTATGCCATTTCATGGTGATGAGAAAGATAAGTTGAATGATTCCTCTTATGGGTACATTTCTATCAACTCCTCCACTAAATCTAATGACATGGTTGACCTTCACAATTCCCTTTATGAGGTTATGTCTCCTTTTGAGTCCAAAGATAAGCCTTCCAATCACTATGACCATTCTTTATTGGAAGATGCTCTTGATGACTTTAGGTCTTTACCTAAACCTCCAAATAAAAATAATACATCTAAAAGCTTAATCAACATGATCAATGTGAATGAACATAGTAAACCTATTTTTGTGGTCCAAGGTGCTTATCCAACCTCACCTCTTTCTAATCAACCTCTTTTCACAGTTCAAGGAGGATATAGTCATGATTCCTTTCGCACTCTGATCAAACCTATCGTCATTGTGCAAGGAGTAAATCCCACTAAGAGTCCTTATAGCTATGCTAAACAGTTAACTAAGGAGAGTTATAATGCATTTTCCCATACCTATAACACAAGAAACAATAGGCAACCTAATCTTCCTCTGGTTATCCCAACTTCTCTTCCTGATCCTCAACCTATTCTTCTTCAAGCACCTCGCATTTTGCAAACTCTTGGTAAGGAGTATGATCTTTTTGAACAACTTAAAGCCACCCTTGCCAAGATATCCCTTTGGGATTTGATTCAAAATTCTTCAACTCGTCATGGATTGCTACAAGATTCCTTGAAAACATTGAATGTCCCACCCACAATGACATCTAATAGTATGGATTCCTTGATTAATTTTATCACAACTCCTAAGGCTCAAATTGTGTTTACACAAGATGAACTACCCACTAGTGAAATTCAACATCAATATGGTTCCTTAATGATTGTGGTTATTATAAATGATAGTGTGATAAGAAGAACACTATTGGACAATGGTTTTGCCCTTAATGTTTGTAGCATTAAGTTGTTGCATAAGATCAATGTCGATACATTTCTTATTAAGCCCAATTATCTCACTATCTGAGGCTTTGATAATGTTGCTAAATCTTCATTAGGTATCATCACCTTTGCTATTAAGGTAGGTCTTGTTACTTTACCCACACCCATCCATTTCATGTCAGTAGAATTAATATACAACTTGTTACTAGGGAGACCTTGGATTCATAGCATGCAAGTTGTCTCATCTACATTACATAGGCAAGTTAGGTTCATTTACAACAAGACATATACCCTGCTAGGTGACAAAAATCTCCAGGCTTGTCTACAAACATCAACTTCCAAATCCTCTCCAATTGGTTCTTCCCTGACTATCCTAGATGGGTCCTCTAAATCTAATAGTGTGTCCACTTCATCAAACCAATATCCTATTTCTTCCTCAAGTGGACCTAAAGTTCTTGAGGAAGAGTCTTCTCAACCTAATTCTACTTTTAAGGACACTTTCTCTCCTGAAAAGGTTCTTGTTGAAGATGATTGGGGATCCCTTTATTTTAATCCTACCTTTGTAGGGGAATATAAAATTCCCCCTAGAGAACCTAAGGTTGACAGGAAGGAAGAAAGAGACGAACCTAAAATACAATCCACGATGTCTAGGCCTTTGAGTAATAACTTTGTGGTGGCTTCCCAGAATTCATCTCCCTTAGTTTCTGACCTAGAGGACTTTGACCCTTCACTTTATGAAAATCCTCCTTCTCTCTCAGAAATGGCTAACCTTTATGGTCCTAGTTTTCACATCCTAGCTAGGTTTGGATATAATGGTAATGGATGTGATTCTCAAGAACAAGGGATAAAGGTTCCCTTGGAAAAAAACTTCTGTGATATGACATTCAGGCTTGGTTATGATCATTTTAAGTGAACTAAAGCCTCTAAGAGACCATCAATTAGTGTTAATGTCATTTCTACTTCTCTCTCAATAAAATATCTAGAGTATATTGATTGAGACTCTTCTAGTATCCTCACTTTGGATGTTTTTCCTAATGATGATTCCTTAGCCGAATTCTTAGGAGCTTATGACAACCTTCCTATTTATCACCATAATTATGGCTTTCCCTATTGTCTAAATGTGGAAGCTTACTTTGGGAAAGAAAGAAATAACGATAAGATAGTTAAAGAATTTCCTCAGTTAAAAGACGTTGCTCAACAAATCAATATCCTAATAAGTGACACTATTGATATCAAGATAGATCCTTATGTTGAAGATAAAATAATTAAGATAGGGAAATGTATTGAGGAAGAAGAGAAAAAATAATATTCTAAGTTATTACTTGAATTTACTGAAATCTTTGCTTGGATATACTCTGATATGCTTGGCATAGATCCTAAGATTATTACTCATAACATTGTCCTAATTCTTGATGTTAAACCTATGAAGAAAAAGATTTGAAAGATTCACCCTAAAGTGGCATTACTTGTTAATGTTGAGATTAAAAATTTTTTGGATGTTGGATTCATTTGTCCTATCAATTATTTCCCATGGATTTGAAACATTATGGCTATGGCTAAGTTTGATAATAATAGTAGGATGTGTATGGACTTCCATGATCTAAACAAAGCCTCTTTAAAACATGATTTCTCTCTCCCAGATATCGATATGATAGTGGATTCCGTAGCAAGTCATGTCTTATTATCCTTCATGGACGGTTTCTCTGGATATAATCAAATCTTCATTAATCCTCAAGATCAATACAAAACTGCTTTTACCACCACTTGGGGCATGTTTTGTTGGGTTATGATGCCTTTTGGATTGAAAAATGTAGGTGCAACCTATCAACGTGCTATGACTTTCATCTTCCATGACTATATGCATAAGACCTTAAAAGATTACATTGATGATATCTTAGCTAAATTCGTCCTTCACACAAATCATGTTAAGATCCTTCGTCGAGTGATTGAGAGAATTCGTAAGTATAACATGTGCTTGAATCCCCGAAAATGTATTTTTGGTGTGAATAGTGGAAAACTATTAGGATTTATAGTTTTGCATCATGGAATTGAGGTGGATATGAAAAAGATAGATGCCACCTCCTATAAATGTCTTCCAACTCAAAAGTTTGCAAGGAAAGATTCAAGCTATTCGTAGGTTTGTATCTCAGCTTATGGATCGTACCTTCCCTTTTACTCAATTGCTTAAAAAGAATATCACCTTTCAGTGGAATGAGGATTATCATCAAGCATTTGAAGACCTAAAAACTTATTTGGCCAATCCTCCTGTTCTTCAACCCACTGACCCTTCTAAACCCTTTTTTCTATACATAGTTCCTTCCCTTCATTCTCTTGTAGCTTTATTGGAACAAAGTGATAAGGATGGTAGAGAATTTCCAGTTTATTATATAAGTCATACTCTACTCAATTACGTGGTCTGATATTCTGCGATAGAAAGGCAGTACCTTGCTTTGGTCTTTGCAACTCAAAAGTTAAGGCATTACCTATTGAATGTTGAAATCCATGTTATCATTAAATTTGATCCTCTCAAACACCTTTTTTCTAAAACCAATGTTTCAAGATGCTTAGCCAAGTGGGCTATGATGTTGACTGAGTTTGACCTTAAGTTTGTCTCACAAAAGGCAATAAAAGGTCAAGTGTTGATTGGCCACTTAGTTGAGGCTCCTTCACCCTTCTCCCTACCTAATCTAGATTCAATTCTTGATGAATACATTTTCTCCATTGAGATTGATGAGATTTGGGAATTATATTTTTATGGCACTAGATGTCGTACAAGATCGAGGGCAGGCGTAGTCTTAATTTCTCCTATAAAGAAGCCTATCCCCTTATCATATCATCTCAATTTATTATGCACCAACAAAAT
Source organism: Cryptomeria japonica (assembly GCF_030272615.1). Classification (NCBI taxonomy): domain Eukaryota; kingdom Viridiplantae; phylum Streptophyta; class Pinopsida; order Cupressales; family Cupressaceae; genus Cryptomeria; species Cryptomeria japonica. The sequence continues at coordinate 705,009,159 of NC_081408.1, forward strand.
TGCTGAATATGAGGCTCTTATAGCTAGAATCAAAGTGACCTTAGCATTAAATATAAAATATCTACATATCTATGGAGATTCTCAACTAATCATAAGATAAGTGATGAGAGTTTATCAAGCTAAGAAGGACAAATTATCACAATATAGAGATCTAGCTATATCCTTGTTACAAAGATTTGATTCTTACACCATAGAGCATGTTCCTCGAAAAGATAATCAATATGTTGATGCGATGGCATGTGTAGCCTCTCTTGTATCTTTAGAGGATCCCTTGGTAGATCTTAATTTCACTATTCACAACCTCACTACCTTGGCTATCATTGATAATCCTAGTGATGTGGAATATTGTTGCATTATAGATTATGACGAATGGTACTCACATATCGTGAGATATTTGAGTGATGGTACCTATGTCGACTTGAATTTCATCATCAAAATGCTATCTACAACAAGTTAGTTTCACAAAATACAAAGGAAATGCTACAGGAAATCCAAACTCAACCAATGAAACTACATAAAATATATATGAAATAAAAACACTATTATTACCTTCATAATTTATATCTCATTATATCCTAACTCCACTATTCCTAGTTGCAGATGGTGTGCTCTCAGACAAGCACTGATAGCTTCCAAGATGGCATATGAAGAATGGACTGATAATTGATAGTTAACTAATGCTATGAAATGCAATGCTAAATGACTATGATAAATGATTATGCTATTTGCTTCAAGATTAAAAATGCATGGATGCATAAGTTTTCACAAATGATTAGCTTTGAAAACTCACTTGAAGACTTACTCTCTCTCATCTCAAACTCTTGATCTTATAGACTTTGAGAGGATAAGATGATGTGGCTTGGATCAATGGTCATGAGCAGATCTATAGATTTGGGTGGCTGTGAGAAAAGTTGAAGGTTGAGAGAAAGGGCGAAGGAGAAGACAAGTGTCACTCATCTCACCTTGACTGGGTTGTTGACTGAGGGAATCTAGGGATGGTTGGAGAAGATTTAGGCATGAGAGGACAAGTGGACTCAAGTCCTTCCTAAGATGTAGGGATGTTGGAGAGAATATAAAAGAAGGTTATGAAATATGTGCGCATACACAATATTTCATTAAATTTGGAGGTTGAAGATAAGTGGCTAATAAATGTTTTATTTATTTTAATTTGTTGAATTAATTTAGCCACATGATGGATGATTTGGCAAAGGAAAGATGAAGTGGAGATGGAAGGATGAGTTGAAAATGAAATTAAATAATTTAGAAATCATTTAATATTTGAGACTATAGGATATAAGAATAACCATTAGATATTCAAATGATTGGAGAAAATAATTAAATATTAGATATTCAATTAATTGATCAGAAGAATAATTAAATATTAGATATTTAATTATTTAGAGGAATAGGATAGATGAATTAATTAATAAAATATTTCAATTAAATTAATTAATAGGACACAAAATGAATTAAATAAATTAATCTTTTCAAATTAACTATTTAATAGAAGAATAAACATTAAATAAATATAAAATATTTATTTAATTGCTCATAGCTAATTTTTACGTGTATACATTTTGCCCCTCTCTGAAATGATGTCAAGACAACATTTGTTTCAATGATTAAATCAAGTCTCGATAATGTGCCTGATAGAGATAAACATCTTGATTGTGTGCCCCCTCAGGAGATTGATCGTGAAGTTGTTGAACAATTTTGACACCAGTTGGCCGGAGGAGATGGAGGTGGTGGTGGTGGTAGGAGACCCAAACAAAGAGGAGGTTGATTGAGAGTCCATGGAGGACTATTTGGACCAATTGGCAGGATTGGGAGACCACTTCCTATGGGTGGGAGAGGTGTTGGATGGATGGAGGTTGTGGGAGAGGCATTGATTTTGGTTAGATTCAGCCAGACGCTAGGGTTATTGCAGCACATGGTGGAGAGAATGAGGATCCAGAGGATCATGTTCCACTTATTAGATGATGAGTTCAAAGAGCTACTTAGACTGAGATTCCAATAGGTGGACAGGGAGGTGGAGAGGAGGGTATTGGGGTTCATGTGCCATAATAGGATGTGCCAAAGCAAGATGTGCCAGAGCAAGAGACCATTGATAGTCTTAGAGCACAGATAGATTAGCTTAGAGCATAGATATAGACACTCATGATAGAGACACACACACACACACAACTATTAGGAGACAATAGGATACTCAGGGCCTTCTTGATCACATTCAGCATGTTGGATCAGGCACTCTCTTAGCTGATATTATTGGCGATGACTATATGAGGATTTAGTCACAGAGAGCCAGAGAGCGGGTAGTTATCATACCACTGTGAGAATGGATACTAGCAGCAGTGGAGTCATGGGACCTCCTCAGAGGAGTGGTGATCATGGGAGACAGGCATCTAGAGGATCTTCTTGCCCATAGCCATAGAGACAAACAAAGTCAGGTGGTAGTGGTATAGGACAGCCTTGACTTGACTTTGTATTGATGAGGCATTTATACTTTTGATCTGATATCATTGTATACTTGGACTTTAATTGTTTTATGATGATCTATATGCAGACATGGACTCTATATGATGATGATCTTTATTATGCATGTTACTCTATTTTATTATGATGATCTATATGCATTGATTATATGGATGCAGTGATTAGATGGATGATATTACAATCTTTTCTCTTTATTATGATGATATTTTATATGATGATGCAATGATGAAATGTTTGTGATTTTTGATGATTTTGATGACCTGAAAATGATTTACTAACTCAAATTATATGAATGCAATGATCTAAATGCAATGATCTATATGGGAATGCAAATGAATGATTGATTTCTTTAATGTTTATGCATATAATGATTATGAATCTAAGTGCAAAGATGTAACTAAATGATCTTAATGAAATGATAATGCAAATAATAATGATAATACACTACATGATTAATGAAATGCACTTAATTGAATGCAAACTGATGCAATGATTTAAATGCAACTAAATGAAATGGATGATGATTAAAATGATTCTAAAAAATGAATGCACCTATAATGATCAAATGCAAACTATTTTTGTTTGTCCAAAGTATACCCAATCTTTATTTGTGACTATTGATATCTGAATGAAATGAAATTCTTATAATACAATTGACACTGAATTCTTATAATGCAGATGAATAATGATCTAACTAAAAATGATACTACCATTCTTCATATGTTTTCTTGTAATAGTGCTTGATTTCATCATTGAGCTTTAAAATGTTGTAAGAAAATACAAGCAACTTGACATAATGATCCAAGCTAACCTAAGTATTTGTTACATGGATTTTGATATAGCAAGTTAATTCAAGCAACTTGATATAATGAATCAAGTTGACCTAAGTATTGCTTGCAGAACAGACAAGGGTTATATCCTTTCATGCATGAATTAGAACATCCTCCTTGATCTTTTGTTGATTATATCCTTAGAAAAGTACATACTTTAGTAAGAGATAAACCATAGACAACAATCAAAGAAAAATAATCATGTCCCATCATAGCTTCTCTAGTCATGGACATCCTTGAGTCGCATAGAGTACATTGTTAGCAATAAAACCAAGATATAAACACTGAATCTCGCATGTCATTGACATGTTCTTATGGTCATTAACTGATATAATCTTATTGATGAATGATCTTGGATAATCCTTTATTAATTTTTGGTTGATTCTTCATTTTATTAGTGTCACAATTCAGTTGTCATAAGATGCCTTGATCTTCTTTGCTTTGTTGCTCGTTATCTATTTCAATACCCTAGGTGTTTTTGGCTATTCTAAGTTTTCTGAATGTTTTGGGTTTTCAAAGATTCAAAAGATCACCTTAGCAAAAGGAATTAGGATATTGCCCCCAGTGGAAACAAAACTTTATTATGGATGTATGAATTGATCAAGATCCAAACCATGGCGGGATACGAATGCAAATTGATTGATTTTGATAAAATCTAAGACAATGACTATGACAAGTATGTCAAAGATTGATAATTGTTGGTAACTGCATATTTTCTACTAATGGTTCAGAGAAACAGACGCGAAAGATGGAATGGATAAGCTAAGATAGATGGAAGTGATAGATGCGATAGGATGGAGTGGATAGGTGCGCAAAGCGATCTCATAGATGGAGAAACTCACTTTTTAGATAGTGCCTATTTACCAGGTTTTCACCATCTAAATTTATTGCATTTTTTCCTTTTCTTCTTTTTATTTATTTATTTCTTTTAACTATTTTATTCTTTTTAGGGATTTTCTGATTTTCACTGATTCCTTCAGGACTTTATATGTTTTTTATTGATTTTTTCCAAGACTTTATATCTCAAGCATAGAATTTCTTGAGATGGATGGAATTGATAGGTTCATCAAACCAATCACCTTCAGGGGTAGATAACTTGTATGCTCCTGAGCCATATGCTGCTACTATAACAAAAGGTCCTAGCCAATTTGGTTCAAATTTACCCTTCTTTTCTCGGTTTTGTTGATTTCTTGGATTCTCCCTTAGAACTATATCTCCAATCTGAAAAATGTGTGGCTTTACTCTATGATTATAACTTCTTGTCATTCTCTGTTGATACACTTTCAAATGATTTGCTGCATGTTGGCGATGTTCCTGGATCAGTTCAAGTTCTTGGAGTCTAGAGACTCATTGTTCTTTCTCTGGTACAAGACCTTTCAAGGAAACTTGTAGAGAAGGTATCTCTACTTCTACTAGTAATATGGCTTCTGATCCATAGACTAAGCAATATGTATTTGGCCCCGTTGGTGTGTGGATGCTGGTTTGATATGCCCAAAGAGCAGGATTTAACTGAATGTGCTAGTCTTTTCTAGCTTCATTGATTGTTTTCTTCAAGATTTTCAAGATAGTTTTGTTTGATGCCTCAGCTTGAGATTTCCTTGTGAATAATACGAAGTAGAAAACCTATGTTGGATATGAAATTTCTCACATAGTTCCTTCACATCTTGATTCTTAAATGGTCATCCATTGTCAGTGATAATGGTCATAGGAACTCCATAGCGACAAATTATATAATTCTTTTATTGAAATAAAGGGGTAAAATTTTTATTGAAAATCAGACACAAGAATTACAAAGAGAACCAAGGCCCCAAGACCTCAGAAAATAACCACAAACCCAGCCCAAGATTAGCTAATTTCATACCCATCCATGTCCTCAGCAAGAATCTTCTACAAGTCTTGACAATAATCCAAGGAGAGATGATCCCAACCTTCAACTTTCCAATCAATACCATGTTCCAAGACTCACTTAGCCAAACATTCTGCCACTCTATTCCACTCACGAGGAATGTGGATGAAAGACACCTGCTCCATTGATGAGCCAATATGAAGAATCTGATGAACAATCTCTGCCAACTACCAATGAATCCCACTCACCTTCTGCTCTATCAACAAGTTCACAACAATTTGTGAATCCGATTCACAAATAACCTTCCTTTGACCCAACTCCAAAGCATGCTCCAAGGCATAGAGGATTGCAAAACCCTCCATAAACTTATTTGAATGTCACCCTTTATGAACCGAAAAGAAGAAGACCACCTCCCCCATACCATCCCTGCCAACACCACCAACCCCAGCAGGGCTTGGGTTACCCCTAGAGGAGTCATCAATATAAATATTGATAAACTCATCCTAAGGAGGCATCCATCTTCCCACCCATTGAACCTTGTTCAAAGAACATCTACCTCTCCTGACACAAGCTGAGGTAGGAGACAACTCCTACAATCCCAACCTACTCACAATATCCACCTCATCTCTATTTAGAGTAAAATGCACCTCACATTTAGCTTCCACTATCTCTCAAATCATAACAATGATTCTATTCCACACTTGTTGAACAACTAGTCTAACCTCACAAAATATCCTCTTGTTCCTCTTGAGCGAGATCTACAATAGAATGAAAATGGGCCCAATGTACCAGACAGTCTGGAGGAAGGAGGAGAGGATAGGGGGTCTGTCCAAACTGCTCCAAAACTCCACCAGAGAATCTGTGTGAACACAAGAATACTTCCACACCCCCCACCAATAGTGTCAAATAAGCATAGAGAAGGGGCATTTGAAGAACAGGTGTGAGGAGTCTTCCTCCCCATTTCCGCATAAGGAACAAATAGAAGGCCCCAAAACTCCCCGCTTGCAAATATTGTCCCAAGTTAGGCATCTGTTCAAAGCCAAAGTCCAAGCGAAGCAGTTACACTTTGGCTAAGAAAAATTATTCCACACCTGTTTCCACCGGAGCACCTCTCTTCCCTCAAGTCTTTGGCTCAACAGTTCTTGGTATCCACTAGCTACAGTAAAGATGCCCTTAGGATTTAGAAACCAAGCAAGTCCATCTCTACCCTTGAGTGACTGGCCACTCATTAGAGAGCCTTCCACCACTCCATTTCTAGCTATCCACACCTATACATAGCCTTGAAGTCACTCACCCTACACCACCCTACCTCCAAGAACCTCTGGAAAAGATTCCCCAAGGTTGTGAAACTGGTCCAGGATGGGGGGTAACCATCCCAAGAGTCGTTCCAGAATAGGACCTCTTCCCCCCTCTTACAAATCCAAAAGGGCCCTTCCTTAATAAGAGAAGCCCCCTTCTTAAGAGTACTCCAAATTGTTGAGCCTTTTCCCTCAAGCGGATATCTTGGAATTTCCTCCATCAGGATCCTATGCATATATTTGTAGGCCAAAATCCTAGCCCATCCACGATCCTGCTTAGCACATCACCTCCAGTACAATTTAGCTACCAGAGCCTCCCCAAATAAAATAGCCTTCCTTAAACTAAGCCCCCCTGGCAACCTTGAGCTACACACCAAATCCCAATTGATGAGACTCCATTTGGAGGAGGAAATATTGCCTACCCATAAGAATTGTCTTGCCAGAGAGTCCAATCCCTTCAAGAACCACTTAGGAGCCACTTGAAACATACATCAATAAATCAAAAGAGCCTGAACCATTAACAAGATCAACTGAACCCTCCCAGCAAAGGATAACCATCTATTTGTCCAGTGATAAACCTTCATGCAAAATTTATCCAAGATACCCTGCCAAGATTCCCTAGGAGGGTTACTAGGATAAATAGGAATACCTAAATAAATCAAGGGTAAACAAGCAACTAGGAATCTCAAGATGAGAGCAATCCTCCTTTGAATAGAACCAGGAGCATTGAAGAAGATGATAGAAGATTTATCCTCATTGATCAGCTGGCCTGAAGCTGCAAGATAAACATCCAAGACCTTTCTCAGATTAGTGGCCTCTCTAATCCGAGCAAGTCCTATCACATTCGTGTCATCAACAAACTGCAAATGAGATTATGGCTGCAAGTCATTACCCCAACTCCATCCCTGAATAAAACCCAGACCCACATTATGCTTAATCAACATCCCAGACCCTTAGCCAAAAGAGTGAATAGGTAAGGGGATAGGGGATCCCCCTGGTGAAGACCCCTAGAAGCACCAAACAACTCAGTATGATCTCCATTGATTAGCATCGAGAAGGAGGTAGACGTAGCACAACTCATAACCCATTGGATCCATTTGTCAGCAAATCCAAATGCCCTGAGAATCTTCTGGAGGAATGACCAACAGACTCTATCGTAAGCCTTAGCCATATCCAACTTAATAAACATAGCTTTTTCCAGGGAAGTTGCCATAGAGTGAATGGTCTCCATAGCAATAACCACCCCATCTAGGATTTGGTTCCCTTTCACAAACCCACTCTGCTCCTCAGAGATAACCTCCCTCAGACACTTTTTTAACCTATCCGCTATCATCTTAGAGATGATCTTGTAAATCACATTGCAGAGAGAGATAGGTCAGAATTGTCCTAATCGATCAACCCCATCACACTTGGGGATAAGTGCAATGAAAGTCACATTCAAAGCCCGAAGCATCTGCTTATTCTTCTGGGCTCCTGAACTACTTCCAATAAATCCAGTTTGATAATATCCTAGAATTCTTGAAACAATTCAATCAGAAACCCATTCGGTCGAGGATCCTTTCCCTTTCTCATGTGAAAAACAATCCTCTCTAGTTCTTCCAGCGAAAAGGGACTCATAAGCTACTCATTCATCTTCCTAGTAACTAGAGAAGGGATGCAATTGAGAACTTGATTCTCCTCCACCGATTCCCCCTGAGAATCCTCATTGAAGAGAGACTGGAAATAATGAAGAGAATCCCTATAGATCTCCTACAAGGATAAAAGTTACCCACCTCTATCATTGACTAGAATAGGAATGGCATTTCCATGTCTTCATGCTTTCACTGAGTTGAAGAAGAAGGTAGTGTTCTTATCCCCCTCTTGAAGCCAATCAATACGAGCTCTCTGTTTCCAGTATATTTCCTCCATAAGCTCCCATTCCTAAGGCCTTGATAGCGTTGTCTTCCTCCCTAAGAAAGGCTTTAGACAAACCATGTTCTCTGATGTTGTTGGTGATGCCATTCAACACTATCTGAGTAGCTTTCTTAGCATGGAAAATATTCTCGAAACCCTGACAGTTCCACTGTTTAAGATGGAACTTAACAAATTGTAGCTGATTGGCAAAGGTGTACATAGCAGTGCCAAAGGAAGGCCTCCCTTTCCTCCACCACTCCACTACAAGAGTCTACAAAGTGGGATCTCGAAGCCACATAAGTTGGAATTTTAATGAAGGAGAGCAAGCGACTCGAGAAAAAGAAGAAACCATCTTGATTGGCTAATGGTCAAACCCTCTCCAGTCAAGAATCTTAGAGCTTGTGGACCACTCCCCACCAATCCAAAAACTAGAAACCAGAAAACAATCCAACCTTTCCGCAATCCAATACTTCCCTACCCTCCTATTGTTCCAAGTGAACAAACCATTACCAAGCTTAATGTCAACCAGATGCAATGATACTATATTATCACAAAAAAGGAAAGACAAAGGTTCCAACCGCACAACACCCCCCTTATTCTCACTCAACTCCAGGATGGCATTGAAATCCCCCGCCATAATCCAAGGGTGAAAAGGGACCAACCTTCGCATACAAGAAATATGGTACCATAAGTTATGCTTACCCTAAATATCAGTGGGGGCATATATGTTAGAAAACAAGATATATTCCCCAGTCTCAAGACTAGAGACATCCCTGAATAGCGAATATTTGGAGGCCACCCACTAGACAGGGCGAATCCTTAAAGGGTTCCATAGACAGGCCACCCCTCTCGAGGAACCCACAACCCCAATACACTGACATTGGCATCTCCCCCAAAGATTTGGCACTAGATCCATCATACTTTCCATAGAAAGTTTTGTCTCTTGCAAAAATAGGATATCAGGAGAATGACTCCTTATCAACTCCCAAACAAGTTTTTGTCTAGGGCCATTGTTCAAGCCCCTCACATTCCATGATAAAACAATCATTTAGGAGGATTGGAAAAGTGAGAATCCAGAGTCTTTACTAACCCTGACTCAACCAAATTCTCCCCCATCAATTTGATCTTCTCCAAATCCTTTTTTCTGTCAACTTTTGAACTCTTCTCCGTTGATCCTTTCTTAATGTCCTTCTAGTGGAGACCCAAATGTAAGCCCATCTTGTTACTTTTGGCCCCAACAGATTCCAATTTTTGAGCTGAAGGAGAAACATCCCCCCTAGTCAGCTCCACTACAACACTAGGAATGTTCCCCAATTGAGCTATACCTAGCAGATCCATCTCCATTTGCTGGCTCTCGGCAATTTGCAGAACCTGGGTCAACTCCCAATCCACATTATCATTGACCAACCCTGATGCACCCTAACCCAAAGGACTCAACCAAGGGTTCACCTCCTACTGGGTGAGGTCATCTAGGGCTTCAAACCTATTAAAGGTATCCTCCTCCTGTCTCTCCTGAAGGGGCCTATTTTGTCCCCGATTCTTGTTCTTTGTCTTAACTGGGACAAAACCATTAGTACCCACAACTTCCCCAGTTGAGGTGGCTTTTCCTTTGTCGGCCCCATCTCTTTTGTGGGTCAGCTATTGAGGCTGGTGCACCATTAGTTTATATCTAGGACACTTGCATTGCAAATGGCCATACTCATGACACAAACGACACTAAAATGGTAAAGTCTCATAATCTAGCTGTTGAACCCAGGAATAAGAATCTGCACACATATCTATAGCATATGGCAGAGTCTTACTAAGATCAATTTCAACATAGATATGGGCAAAGATCATTACCCTTCTCCCTAGGGTTTGCGATGAGGCTCCAACTAGCCTCCCAAGCATTGAAGTGAGCATCCATAGCACATCCTCTCGACAATATTCCACTGGAAATGCGACAAGTGAACCCACACTGAGACCCTATTTGGGATTTTCTCCGAAGGATTGAACCCTGCATGCCAAGGTTTGATGAACAACCCCACCTGGCTATAGAAATATAGCCCTCCTTCAAAAACCCTACTCTGATCCTCCATGCAATTGAAGGTAACCGTAAAGTATTTTTTTGCCAATAACATAATCTCCATTTCCCCTTCCGGTTTCCAAGTTCTTTGAGCCCAGTTCTCCAAAAACTGCAGAGAAACCCTCATCCCCAAGAACTTGTAGTATAAACAATGTTTTAAAAAGTAATTAGCATCCTCTGGTATCATCTTTGAAGGAATACTCAACCTTTGTATCTTGCTACACCTCTCCAGGCAGCCATTAATCTTCGAGATCCGAGAGCCCCTAGCACTTCCAGCCTTGGACTCTGAGGCAAAAAGGTGATTATCAAAGGTCTTTACATTTTGGGGTGGAGATTTCAAACCCACCGCAACCTGGAAATCCATATTGTGAGGCACCTTTGAGGCCCCTCCACCAGATCTAGACATCGCACCACTTGAAGAGCCCCCCTCCCAAAAGGAACTGGGCAAAGAATCCACACCCCCTTGCAGGGCCACACACTCTCCCCACCGAGCAGATCGAAGCCCCCACTGCCCTTCCCCACATCCACATTGTGACTTTGTAGGAACCCCCAGCCCCTGCCTCCCACAACTCCTCCCACCATCTGCACCACCTTCCACCCCCACAGTCTCGTACCCATCCCCACCCGCAGCAACACCCACCCCCATAGACGCCACCCTCCCGTCGCCGCACCAACAATAGGCTCCACTCACGAGCTACGACTACGATGCCCTAGCCCGCGCTCGGCTCCCACCATGCACATCACCATCCAAATACACTAAAAATCAAGTCTCAGATTATATAATTCAAGATGAATGATGATATTTGTTTTCTTGTCACCTTTGTCAAAGGTACTGCTTCAATCCATTTAGTGAAACATTCAGTAGCAATCAGAATGAACATATGTCCATTAGAAGAGGAAGGATTTATCTTTCCTACCAAATCAAGGCCCCATTGAGAAAATAGCCTGATCCGGCCATAAGATATAATTCTTGTGCTGGTGCGTGAATGAGATTCCCATGGATTTGACATTGTTTGCATTTTTTGGCATATGTGAATGAATCTCTTTCCATAGTAGGCCAATAGTAACCCATAGAGAGAATTTTCTTAGCTAATGTTAATCCACTTGAGTGTGTGCCACAAATACCTACGTGAACTTTGTTAAGAACTTTCTCAAATTCTTATTGTTCAAGACATCTCAATAAAGTACCATCTAGACCTCACCTATATAAGGTATGAGCAATAATAGTATAACGAGATGACTAACGGATAAAATTTCTTCTTTGATTGCAGGATAGGTCAGGAGGAAGGATATTCTCTTTTAAGTACTGATAGGTTTGGTCGTATAAGGATTAACTTATCCCTGATATTTGACAAATCATGTAGGTATGTTGGGATTGAATGGTAGGGGTTAAGATATATTCCACAAGGAATTTGTAATGATGTTGATTCTCCCGATTCTATAAGAGAGATGCTATTGTAACCATTGCATTTGTTACTTTATTCTCATTTCTTGGGATTTGAGTAAATGATATTTCTGCAAAGTGTCCTTTAAACTCTTCTACCAATTGTTTATAGGGCATGAGCTTGTCATCCTTAGTTTGGTAATCATCATTTATTTGGTTGATGATAAGTTGTGAATCACCATAAACATGTAATTCCTTGATATTCCATTCAATAGCCATTTTGAGCCCAATAGTCAATGCTTCATATTCTACAGTATTGTTTGTGCATAGAAGCCGCAGTCTATATGATTTTGGAATTGTATGTCCCTGAGGTGTGATGAATAAAATTCCCACGCCTGATCCATATTGTGTATAAAAGCCATCAAAGTAGAATTCCCAAAAAATTTTACTTACTGTCAGAATGCCTGCATCAGAAAATTCAATGTGTAATGGTATGTTATTTTATAAAGGAGCTTCAGCTAATTGATCAGCAATGACCTATCCTTTGATAGCTTTTAGATCAACATACTCTATATCAAATTCACTCAGTATCATAACCCATTTGGCTAATTTTCTTCTCAAAGTTGACTTGTTCAACAAATACTTTAGTGGATCTATCCTTACTATTAGCTTCACAGAATGAGTCACCAGTCACAGCTTTTGATTTGCAAATACAATTGCTAGACATGTCTTCTCTATTGATGTATAATTTAGTTCATAGTTGACAAGTGTTCTACTGATGTAATACACTACTCTTTATTTTCCTTCTTCATCATGTTGAGCTAGTAGAGCACCTAATGATACGTTTGTCGCTAAGATATAGAGCAACAATGGTTTCTCTTTGATTGGTGATACTAGTACTGGAGGATTTATGGGATATTCTTTGATTTGCATATTAGATTCTTCACATTTCTTATCCCATTTGAATGGAACATTCTTATGTAAGAGATGAATGAATGGATGACGTATATCTGCTAATTGAGAGACAAATCTTCTGATTGATTGCAATATTCCTTGTAAAGATTGCAACTAACTTATGTTCCTAGGTGATTCCATTTCTATGATGGCTTTTACCTTTGCAGGATCTACTTCAATTTCACAGGCTGATACAATGTACCCAAGAAGTTTTCCAGAGGTTACTCCAAATGCAAATTTCTTTCAATTTAATCTCAACTGATATATTTCCAGCCTATCAAAGATCTTGCTTAAGATGTTCAAATGTTATTGTCTTGTATGATATTTTGCAAGTATATCATCTACATAATCTTTCATAAATGTATGCATCGTATCATGGAAAATTGTCGTCATGGCCCTTTGATAAGTTGCTCCTACATTCTTAAGCCTAAATGGCATAACATTCTAGCAATAAGTACCCCATGCACAGGTGAATGTTGTCTTTTCTTTATCTTTAGGGGTGATTCTTATTTAATTGTATCCTGAGAAGCCATCCATTAATGAAAACATCTCATGCCCTGCTAATAAGTCCACAATTATATCAATGTTTGGTAGTGGGAAATCATCTTTGGCACATGCTTTGTTCAAATATCTTAAATCAGTGCGGACTCTTATGTTTTAATCTAGCTTTGACACTGGTACAATGCTTGAAACCCATTCTGGATAGGCAATAGGTCATATGAAACCCACCTCTAATAGTTTCTTTAGCTTGGCTTTTACAAGAAGAGTAATGTGTGGATGCATCTTCCTTAGCTTTTCCTTAATTGGTTTTGCTTTTAAATCTACATTGAGATGATAAATTATAAGATCTGGATTAAGTCCAGGCATGTCACCATAGGACCTAGAAAAATTTATTTGTCTTTGTCTGAAGAATTCCATGTATTCTTTCCTCTCTTTATCTGATAATGAGGCAGCAAAATGAAGTATCTTGGGATCCTTTGATGTCCCAATGTTTATTGCTTCTATTGGTTCTATTAGAATAGTAGATCTCTCCTAAAAATATGTAGGGAGGATGTCAAACTTTCCATCTTCTGGCACCTCCAAGAGGTTTCCACCATTAAATATGTCCTTTATTTTCCCTTTTGATTGATCTAGCATTGCCATGAAATGGTTTTCAACATTAGGTCTCTTTCCTTGTTTTATTTCAATTTTGCGACTGGATTGTTTGGCATTCTCCTGACTGCAAGAAACATTACTTGATTCCATAATGGAAGATATCTTAGGTGTTATGGGTTCAACAACATTAAGATACACAACTACATCATGATCATTGGAAAAGACATCTAATTCAAGGTTTTCTAGATTATCCCAATCAATTAATTCAGGATGAAGAAGGGGTAAGTCATAATCATTGTCATCGTTAGGTGCTGCAAAGTTCATGACATAATAGTCATAATTTGGTGTAGAGTAGGTAATGTCATAGATAGAATGATCTTGAGGATTATCTCTCCCAAGTATTCTCCAATTAGCTCTAACAAAATTAGTATTAGCATTTTGTGGTTCACACTCAAATGGATCTTCATCTGACCTTTGTCCCTTAAGCGAATGGATTAAATCAACACACACGTCTTTAGTACTGCAAGTTCCTTCTTGATTATTTTCAATAAATTCATTTGCATTTTGAAGTTGACATACTAGTGCACATGATATAGAGAATTATTTTGCTAGCTTTTGTCTTCTTTCAAACTCAGCTTCTTCTGGACTAATAGTCAATTCTACTTGACTATCTCTTAGTTCTTCTATGGTTCTGCCATACCTTGGTACATCTTTCTCTCTATTTGATAAAAATCTGATATTTCCAGATGCTTGATCTATATGTGTTTTTTTCTTCTTGTGGCATTATTTGTTTATCTTTGTCATCGTCTTTCTTTTGTTGTCTTGTATATGCCTCTTTTCTCTGGATTCTAAGTTCTTCTTGTCTTCTTTCTAACTCCATATTTTGTTTTGTAATAAACAAGTCTTCCTTTGTGATAGCTTCTTTCTCTTCATTTATTTCTTCACTTGATATACTAGATGAGACATTTGAACCCCATTCATATTCATTTTAATCTATCTATGAACCATTGTCTAGGGCTATACCACTATACCACACAGGAATGTTGTATGGTGCAAAAAGTTCTCTGATTTTTGCTATCTCAATTTTCATTGCTTCTAGAATATCTTGTTCAGATTTTGCACTTTCTCATATACCTTGAACTTGTTGACAAGATTCTTCTTTTCTTTTGATTGCAATCTCTTCTTCTTATTTCTCATGTTCTTGTTGTTTTTGCTTATTGGCTACTATTTATGTTGCTTGAAGTAGCTTTTCTTGCCATTGTTCTTCTTTAAAGACTGATTTCTTTCTCCACTTTTGTTGTTGATGATTATGTTGCTTTTGATTGGATTTTAGATATCCAAGCCCTGATTTATCTTCTTTGGATTGTAAGTGGGGACAAATAGGTTCTGAAATACCTTGATGTCGCTTACCAATTGGTCCTTTTCCTTCATATCCCATTTTTTGCATGATTTTATAACCATTGCCATATTGTTCTATGGGAATATTGACTTCTGCAGCTATTGCTATAGTTTCATTTTTATCTTTGTACAACCAACCAAGAATGACATTGTCTTTGGTTTCTTCTTCAAGGGTTCCAGCTCTAACAAATGCTCCATTAAACATATCTTTTGATTTCTCTAAGGTATTTGATTGGATATTTGTAGGGTTTCCATATGACTTAGGTGAAAGTGGAAAATTATGCAAAGAATATTTTCCCATTCCTTCATCATTCAATTTGAGCTTTTTCTCAAAGGTTTCCCATAACTTTTCTTGAATTTCTTTGGTAGGATATACTGATTCTCTGTTATGTGGAACTCTTGTATCTTGTGTTGGCTTTAGATTATTGCAATATTGGCTAGAGTTTGCAATTATATTGACCTCTTCTCCTTCATGAGGAAATTTTACACATTGATGATATGTAGAAGGAACTTCTTGCATGGTGTGAATCCATGGTCTTCCCAGAAGAATGTTGTAAGAGAGGTTCAAATCTAAAGCCTGACATAATGTATTCCTTTACATAGGTCCTATTTTGATTGGAAACACCACAGTTCCTTTAGAAGTTACGCTCTGCTTCATCATAAGCCTTAATAGTTATTTTCTTCTTTGGATCTACTACATTTTCTGAATATCCCATAGCTTTTATTAAACTTAATGCACAAATGTTTAAGGCCGTTCCACCATCTATGAGTACGCATTTGACATGAGTTTTATTAATGGTGACTTCAACATGTAAAGGAGCATTGTGAGGATGTTGCAAGGATGCGTCATCATTTTCAAAAAATGATAAGCAATGAGGGGCAATAAGGTGTCCCACCATGTTTTGGAACTGATCCACATCCAATTCTTTCGGAATTGTTGTTTCCACTAAAGCTTTTTCCAAAATTTCCTTATGCATAGGTGAAACTTTGAGAAGTTCCAAAATTGATATTTGAGTAGGTATTATTTGTAATTGCTCTACTATATTTTATTGTTGTGAAGTGGATGTTGAGTCTTTTATTATACCCAGAAAGGTGACCTTTGCTTTGCTTCTCGTAATGACAATGATTGGCTCTGAAGGTGGATTATCTTTAACAATGATGACATTTACTAGATCATCATATGTATAAGTGCATTTCACTATCTTTTCCTTTTTCATCTTTTAATTGGGATGGTTCACCTTTGTCATAATTTGGGAGTGGATTTTTGAAAGCTAGGTGTGATTCGTTTGTCTTATGGCTATCCACAGTGATAGTTCCATTATCAATTAGATCCTAGATAAGGTGTTTCAATCTTTGACAATCATTTGTTTGGTGTCCTTTATTCTGATGGTAATTACAAAAATGATTGTCACTCCACCAATTAGGCTTGACTGGTGGTTCATAACTTCTTGCTTCTAGTAAAACAATCAGTTTGTTTGCAAGAAGAGTTTTTAAAGATGATTCTAATGGTTCTCCAATGTTTGTGAATTTCCTGCGAGGATTGGAAAATAAAGACTTGGCTTTATTACTTTCTTGATTGTTATTATTTGGGATTTGACTTGATAGATTCAAAATTGGTTGTTGTTTCATAGCACTATTATCATCATTTCCTCCATTGATAACATCCCTATTCTTTGACCAGAATTTGGGTTTTTCATTGTTGTTGTTGTTGTAAGAATTATTGTAAAGTTTTAGCTCTCCTTTCTTTACCATCGCATCTTCTATTTTCAGACCATTCTCAATCATCTTGGCAAAGGAGGGAGGACATTGCATTTTTAGTCGATAAGTCATTTCACTGATAAGATTGTCAATGAATATGTCCATCTTTTCTTGAACAGGTACATCTCTTGGATACCTATTAAACATTTGTTTCCATCGCTGCAAGAATATCATAAAATATTCACCATTCTTTTGTTTAACATCGCATAAATCCAACATTGTTATCTCATTCCTCACATTGTAGGAATACTGTGAAATAAATTTATTCACAAGTTCTTCAAAAGATTTGATTCCAGATGGTAATCTTGAAAATCATTCCATTGATTGCCCATTTAAAATCCTAGGGAAAAGATGCATCAAGTAAGTTTCATTGTACACAAATTCCATACTCGTAGTACAAAACTCCCTAATGTGATCTTGACGATCAAATTTTCCATCATATTTGACATATTCAGGGATCTCGCAATGGTGTGGAAATGGTGCCATATTCAATTTTTTATCGAAAGGATATGGGCAGATATCTTCTAATGAATACTTCTTGTAGCTTGTTCCCTTTTGCATATCTTGTATCTATTGTTGTAGAGTTTTCATTTGTTGAGTGAGGTTTAACAACAGATTATCCATATGGTTTCTCCTTGTTTCTTCATAAGTTCTTTTATCACTACGCTATTTTCTTGTGTCATCTCATTCTTTTCTTGTCTCTTCATGACATTCTTTGTTCACATCTTCATTATTTGGATCATCTGTGTTTTGGGTGTTACTTGCCTCTGCATCTTGTTTTAAGCTTTCTATGTTAAAGTCTTGTGGTAATTTAGCTCCTGATTTTGCCAACATCAAAAGATATTTCTCTTTTTATTTTGCCAATAATTTTTCCATTAGTCTATCAAATTTGAAATCTTGCTCAAGGTCTCTAATGGTACTATTGACTACTTTTTCGTCAACAATGGTATACCCAAAAGTTTGGAATATTGGATTATCTTCTTCCTCCATTTGTTTTTGTTGTTTTCTAAGTTGTTCGTATTGAGCTCTAGTCCAAACTGGCATGTGATTGTTTCAATTTTTTTGAAGTTTCCAAAGGACAACTTAATAAGTGATTATTGGTTTAGGAAGATATGCCTTGTTTATTTTACCACTATTGTTTGTTCATTGTGATAAAGTGTCTATTTGTTGAAAATCATGTCCTTGCAAAACTTCTCCATCAAACTCTGTACCACAACCATGTAAGTAATGATGAAAATGGTGTAGGAATGTCCTATGTTTTAATAAGATCTTGCGATTGATATACAAGAATCTTATTCTTTTCTGGGTAGCTTTATAACTGGGTTTTCTTTTCTTAAGGCGATAATTAAAAGTCATATAAGCATCTGATAGTTCACAAGTTTGTTTGATTCCAATGTTGGTGCAATTCTAATTTTGATATGACCTAGGTTCAAAATAGGAAAGATATATCCAAGACAATGAACATAAGATGAATTGATCAAGCTTCGTGATAGAGGATTTGATATATCCTGATGAGAGACTTGACAATGATGTTGATATTTTTGCACTTAAAATATTTGAATCAAGAGCTTGTTGAATGTTTATGCTTATGGAAACTTTTCAAAAATAGCCTATTGGATTAGTGACCCAATTGTTGAACTATTTTGAAAATGTGTGATAGTTTAGAGACATCTCTACTCAAGAAGTGTTTTGATACTAATGTTGAAATTTTGGTTTGATATGGTTTTGAGATGTGAAAAAAAATTTGTGCTAACTCTTGTGGAAAAAAGTGTTAACTTATGGGATAAAAGCATTGTTTTGTTGTCTAAAAGCGCTATTCTGATTACATTTCAAGGATTCTTCTCAAATCCTTCAGCAAGTTTGTTGGATTTTTGCTCATTTTTTATTTTTTTTAGATGATGATTTTCTCAAATTTTTTACCATTTTGAACATGTCATAGACATAGAAGACACAACATTTTTTAAAAACAAAATGCATAACCAAGTACAAATCCTATGGCAGGCTGAGACAATAATTGTTGAATCTCACATGGGGTTTCCCTAAGGCTACGCTATTCAAAATGGATATTTAGATGCTTGACCCCACTAGCTCCACCCTCGGCACTCACTTCTCTGGGGCATCCAAGCACCAATTTCTATGAAAACACCCCATGGCAAACTTTATATCTCTACTAAGAACCATATGTGTGTGAGCCACTTCAGAGGTCCAACCTCCTACACCAACAACTAGAAGGATTTTAGCAACTAGTACAAGTAGTTTTTAGTAAAGGCTTCCATTCATGTGACCATACATGTGGCACTTTTGGCTCTATAAATACAAAAGGTTCCCAGTCTATAGAGGTTATGCTCCATAGGGTTTATGGGGAAACATAGTGTCGGTATGAACTTATCAACACATGTTGCTTGTGACTTTCATCACAAACACGATTTATTTAAAGTGGATTGGAAGGACTTGGTATTAGCCCATTTCCACTTTGGGTCATTCCCCTCTCACTGACCCCCTCAAGGTAGCTCGGGAAGGTAGGCCCTCTAAAGGTTATACATAAAAGAAAGTAGGTCTAGTTTTCTAATCACCGTATAATGGTGAGAGCATACTTACCTACTACTTCATCAAGCATGGAAAACACAAGTCCATTTTAGCTTTTGTAACATCTATGTGCAACTATTTTAAAGAAGTCACTCAAAAATGCAATTTGCGTGTTGTTAATTTATCCCCCTTAGTTAAGCTAAATGAGCATGACATGATGTGTTACTTTCCAAATTAGAACTCTTAATAAACTAGGTGAGGAAATGCATGAATTTTTTTTTAAAATAACCCTGCACATGCATGTCAGTAGTTTGAAAAGTTTAAGTTCTTGGAAATTCGGACCTGCAAGAAAATTCTATCAGTTGCAAACAATAGCACTATCCTAACAAATGCGTTGTCTTTCACCTCAAAAGCGCTAACCTAAGGACAAAAGCACTAACCTGAAACACAAAAATGCTGCTTTGTGGACTAAGAAGCAAGAATTATCTAACAAAAGCGTTAACCAAACTAACAAATGTGCGAACTTGAAGGAAAAAAAGCATTGTTCTGAAGATTAAATGCATTGATTTACAGACAAAAGTGCTAACCTAAATGACACATGTGCTAACCCAAAGGACAAAAGTGCTAACCTATCAAATAAAGGTGTTGTCAGAATTCACACAGACATGAATCTGTATTACAAATGCGTTAAATTTGTTTTTTGTGAGAATTAGATAGGATATTAGAAAGAATATGCGAGGCTTTGAGCCCCACAGTGGGCGCCAAAATGTGTCGACTTGAATTTCATCATCAAAATGCTACCTGCAACAAGTTAGTTTCACAAAATACAAAGGAAATGCTATAAGAAATCCAAACTCAACCAATGAAACTACATGAAATACATATGATATAAAAATACTATTACCTTCATGATTAATATCTCATTGTGTCATAACTCCACTATTCCTGGTTGCCAATGGTGTGCTTTCAAACAAGCACTAATAGCTTCCAAGAGGGCATATGAAGAATGGACTAATAACTGATAGTTAACTAATGCTATGATATGCAATGCTAAATGACTATGCTAAATGATTATGTTATTTTCTTCAAGATTAAAAACTCATGGATGCATAAGTTTTCACAAATGATTAGCTTTGAAAACTCACTTGAAGACTTACTCTCTTTCATCTCAAACTACTGATCTTATAGACTTTGAGAGGATAAGATGATGTGGCTTGGATCAATAGTCATGATCAAATCTGTAGATTCAGGTGGCTATGAGAAAAGGTGAAGGTTGAGAGAAAGAGGGAATGAGAAGACAAGTGTCACTCATCTCACCTTGACTGGGTTGTTGACTGTGGGAATCTAGGGATGGTTGGAGAAGATTTAGGCATGAGAGGACAAGTGGACTCAAGTCCTTCCTAAGATGTAGGGATGTTGGAGAGAATATAGAAGAAGGTTATGAAATATGTGTACGTACATAATATTTCATTAAATTTGGAGGTTGAAGATAAGTGGCTAGTAAATGTTTTGTTTATTTTAATTTGTTGAATTAATTTAGCCATGTGATGGATGAGTTGGTAAAGGAAAGATGAAGTGAAGATGGAAGGAGAGTTGGAAATGAAATTAAATAATTTAGAAATCATTTAATATTTGAGACTATAGGATAGAAGAATAACCATTAGATATTAGATATTCAAATGATTGGAGAAAATAATTAAATATTAGATATTCAATTAATTGATAAGAAGAATAATTAAATATTAGATATTTAATTAATTAGAGGAATAGGATAGATGAATTAATTAATAAAATATTTCAATTAAATTAATTAATAGAAAGACACGAAATGAATTGAATAAATTAATCTTTTCAAATTAACTATTTAATAGAAGAATAAACATTAAATAAATATAAAATATTTATTTAATTACTCATAGCCAATTTTTAGGTGTATACAGTACCTTTCCCAACTCCACGAACAAGAATATGTTGGCATTTTCATGATGTTTTGTGCTTAGTTGTGATTGTCATTGATGGACACACACTTATTTTATATTCTCAATCGGTACTATGTGATGTATTGTTCAAACAAGTATTATATGCCATTGAATGCATAGTCTTTGTTTGTTGAAGACTATCGGTGTTTGCAGAAGGTGCTTACTAGTCAAAGCATGACTGAGGACTTCAAGTGGTACAAGGACCTCAAGCGGAAGCCAATCTTTTTAAGATCAGAACACTATGTTCCAGTTTACTAGTCTTTATTTGTAAATCGGTAATCGGTATACTGTATTTTTTTAACTGGCAAACTTGTAAAGTGTGATGAGTTATCATCCATCGACACCAATGTGGTGATTTTGTGTCATGTTATAAATTATGTCTAGATGCACTGTACCTAAGAAATTGTAGTCTAATCTCATTGGACCAACATGAAATCAGATTCCTATATGAGGACATCATGTCTAGGGTTTTGTGTGAAGTGTGAAGTGTTGCATAAGAAGATTACATCTTTGTAGAAAAGGTATCTTGTGATAGAGATTGATCAAAAGACTGAAGTAATGCTGCAATGCATTAACAAAGAGCTATCAAGGATCTAACTAAGCATTTTTGTGCTACTTTCTAGATCACTTACTTGTTGATTACTAATCTCTTCGACAAGTCAGAAACCCTTAACTAGGTAGGCTTAGTCAAGCCTATTCTAAATCCTTTAACAAGGTGTTTCATAGTTGTGGATCTGAAATCTTTTAATAGGGTAGTCTTTAATAGGACTTATCTCCTAATAGAGATCAGGATTCCTAATAGAATTTGTTCTGGTGAAGAACGTTGTAAGGCCTTAACCGGTCCGGTTGCTATTCTGCAGATAGTAGACTTGTGAGTTTTACTCACTGTGGTTTTTTCCATTTGGGTTTCCACGTCAAAATATCTTGTGCTATGGTGATTGTGTTATTGTGGGTGAATTATTTATTTTCTATTTGGCTTGTTTGTGTATTAATCGGTTTACTATTTAAAGGGCTATACCAGTCTGCAGTAAAATTGCTTAAGTGTTTGTTAAAGTTTTTGGGTAAACTAATTCACCCCCCCTCTTAGTATTCATCAGAATACTAGGGCTAGGATTTACAAGTTGTCTGATAAATACATTATCCTTTCTAATTTTCTTCTCCTTTGATGCCTTAACAAGGATAAAATCCCTATTGCTCTTGAGGAAGCACACTCAAGCGCTTGCGGGGGGAATTTTGGGGGTAGATCCTTAGTTCAAAGATTGCTCTAAATGGGATATTATTGGTATACTATGGAAAAATATTCTTTTGTGTTTGTTAAAAAATGTCATCAATGTCAGCAACATAGCAATTTGATCCATGCTCCCGCCCAAGAGCTTTGATCTCAAGTATTGTCTTGGCCCTTTTCTACATGGGGTTTGGATCTCATTGGTAAAATATATCCTCCTTCATCCCAAGCACATACTTTCATCATCATTGCAACTGATTACTTTATGAAGTGGGTGGAAACAGTTCCCCTTCGATCTACTACCACTGAGGTAATTTGTTAATTCATCTTAGAAAATATTATTTCTTGATTTGGAATACCTTCTGCCTTAGTTTCAGATAATGGAACGTCATTTAAAAATAAGGATGTGAAGAAGTTCCTCTAGAAATATCATATTCAACACAAATTTTCTACACCCTACTATCCTTAATCAAATGGTCAAGCCGAGTCTTCTAATAGGATATTTGAACAGATTCTTCGAAAGACTATAAACAAGCATGGTAAAGATTGGCATACTCAATTAACCTATGCTCTCTGGGCCTATCGAATGAGTGTACGTATTGCTATGGGTTGTACCCCCTATAATCTTGTTTATGGCATTGATGTCATTGTACGCTAGGAAATAGGGAATCATTGCAAGCAAGTCAAAATACTAATCATTAGCTCAATCACGGAAGCTCATTGCAATGATCTATCCTAAACACACTCAATAGAGACATGAAATAAAAACATTCAAAACTAGAAATTAAGCAAACCAAAGGTATGATTTGAATGCTCCTTCATGTGGCTCCGTTTTCCTTCTTTCCTCTTCAAATATTTTGGTTGTGGATTTCACCTACAAGTGCACATACATAATTGAAAGCAAGTAGACAAGATTATTGATCAAGAGTACTCAAAATGTGAATGATTAGAAATTTGATAATCTGATTAGGGGAGGACTTTGATTGAAGAAATTTATCCAATTTATAGACAAATTGGAGAAATGACAAGATTAGCATGATTCAATTCAAATGGAAATTGCAAATCAATTATGTCAGTTATGACAAATTTATGACAAATTATGCACTTTCTATGCAAAATTTGTTGATTGATGATTTATGACAAATTATGACACATTTCTATGTCAAGAATTGATTGATTGTCAATTATGACAAATTATGACAAATTTCTATGTCATTCCCATGAATTTAGGAGAGAAATAGGAGGAAATTGAAACTAGGAATTAAGAAATTAGGAAAATTAGAAAAAAAGAGGAATTAAGAAATTAAAACTTAGGAAAATGATGAAATTTAGAAATTAGGTAAATTAATTAATAATCTTTCATTTATTAATTAATTCACAAAGAGGAATAATTAGCCAATTAAATGAACATTTAATTGTGACACAAAGACTTAGGATAAATAAATAATTTATTAATCCTAGAGAGAGAGAAATGACAAACAAGGTTAAATGATTAAATCACGAAACCCTAGAAGATGAATTAGGTCTTGATGAAAGATAATTGACTCGATCATGATTTTGAATTGATAAATGACCAATGTGATAAATGATTTGTTTGATAAATGTGCCAATTGATGAGGAACAATGACAAATTGATCCAAATTGACATAATTGAGATAGACAACAATCGATAGCGAAATGATCACAAAATGAAAAGATCGACAAGAGGACAAGGATCGACGACAAAATAGATTGCAAGACGACAAGACTGAAAATGACCACGATTGATGACAAATCGATCGCAAAATGAAAAAATTGAACATGACAATGATTGATGACAAATCGACCGCAAAATGACAAGATTGAAAATGATAATGATCAATGACAAATCGATCGCAAAATGACAAGATTGAAAAATGATAAGGATTGATGACAAAATGACAAGATTGATAAGAGGACAAAACCCTAATTAGGATTGACGATGTCCAAAATGATAAGATTGATGATAAGATTGAAAAGAGGACAAAACCCTAATTAGGATTGACGATGTCCAAAATGATGACAAATGAATACGCACATTGATGCAACAGGATAAAATCGATCAAAATCATGACTGGATAATGTTGTCGACAAGACCAATTTCGAATGCGAGATGAATGAAGAATGTAGAAGAATGACTCGATGCTCGCAAATGATAAAAACCAAGTGCGTGACATAGGAGAAATGTTAATGCGACGCAAAAACCTAAAATGAGGCAATGCGCAAATGTTAAAGTATGACTCCGCAAGCGTTGACCATTTTTAGGTGTCTACATTTTGCCCCTCTTTGAGACAATGCGATTTTAAGCGTTGTTTCAAAGAACAATAACGAAAATGCCCCAGACAATAATAATGACATATGCATGCCCCCTCGAGGAATTGGCCGGAAACATGCAGAAAAGAGGCCAATTGATTAATAAAAATGATAGGATCGAATGGACTGACAATCGGATACCGGATGCGTGAAGGACAAGCAATTAACGACACAAAAGTTTTCAATTTCATGAATTTTGATTGCTGGTGGGACATTGCGGGGATGAGGAGGACAGAGGGAGCACCTAGTGACAGAGGCACGTGCTCCTTAGGACATAGACATATGACATATGTAGGTTGATATTATGTAGTCAACCTGCGGGCCATACTTAGGACAAATAGTCCAATTTTGTACTCCAATATTATTATGATATGTGATGATATGCATCGATATGATGGGATGCAATGTGTTATGACTTATGTTATTTCTCTATATATGGATGACTTATGCACTGTTTATGTATTATTGTGGAACATGTATGGATGTATTTTTTTTTATGTGTTTTTCGATGCATTTATAATATGAAATGGATAAAATGCTTGATATGATACTCAATGTAATGCAAATGTACTAACCAATGAATGCAGGATGTAGCATATGGAGTGGAGATCGGAGCACTAGACCGAACTGACTATCCAAACTTAGGGAAGAAACGTTAGTAAGAAGAGATGAGACAAAGAATAGTGAGAGACGAAGAAAAACTTGCTTTCAGTAATGCACTTTGTAGGTGAGAACCTTTATTTTTATGTAGCAAAATTGATGCGTAGCATCATGGCATTGAAGGCCAGAGCTGAAATGCAACCATTTTTGCAAAAGATAGACACATCGCAGACAAACAACAATCACAATAAAAAAGAAAGGGACCATGAGCCATCCTGGTCACTGTAAATCACTCAGTGACATCATCGAGCAACATAGGAACATGATCGAAGATAAATCAAGAAAAAGATAAGATGCAAAAATTCAAACACATCAAACAAACATCTTGATCTTCATTGTCAAAAGTTGAAAGTACTGATAGGACGATCATGTTGTCTAGTTTCAGGAAATACGATACCCCGTCTAAGACAGGACACAGTCTGGTTTCGAGTATACCACACCCTGTATAAGACCCATGATAGTGGTAATAAAGACAAATGATTTTGATTCTGATATTTGATTGATAAGACAATTGTGATCAGTTTGAATGCCTGGTTTGATTGAAAAGGTTCATCTATTAACGCATGATTCCATTAAAGCGCAGTGTTGAATTGATTGTCGTTGGATGTATACTCAGCAATTTGTCTATGCACAAAGGGATCAGTTATTGCAAAATGCTTGTTTTTTGTTTTTGTTATTCAAGTTTTACTATTTTTTTTGTGTTCATTTTTTTTCAGGACTTTATTTGATTTTTTAGGGATTTTTTCAGGACATTATTTGATTTTTTAGGGATTCTTTTTCAGGACATTATTTGATTTTTTTGATTTTTACCCCCAGTGTCTAGCAAGGCAAGGAATATTAAAGGTGAATAAATAGGCTTGCTGAAATGATGGTGGATAGAGAGAAGATAAAGGCCTTTTATCATGGAGACAATACAGATGCAATTTTCAAGGGCTATTGCATGATGGGACAAGAGACTAGATATGACAATGTAAAGCAGGAACATGGCATGAGGGACATGTCAAGAGGTTTTTGAAACCATGTTTAAATTTTGTGTCCTTATGTTAGATCAAAATCAAGGAATGAAAAAGAGTGTATGGATAGTGATAAGATATGGATAGGATAAGCAAGACCAAGAATGGATAAGGGACATGGACTGAAGGTTGGGGTAGGTTAAGGGATAGTGGCAGAAAGTTGCAATAAGCTAGGGAATATGGATGAAAGGTTATAATAAGAAAATGGATAAATGACCAAAAGCTATGATGGACTAAAAGATGCAAACAAGATGCATGATGCTCATGATGATCATCAGCCTTGTCAAGATCAAAGGTGGAAAGGGAAATGGATATGAGGGACACTAGGATATGAAGGGTAATGACAGGGGTTCGATAGGATAATGGAACAATGAAGGACAAAAGGATATGAAGGAGGAAACCTGCCCCCAAGTGTGGTATGCAAGAAGTTCACAGATTACGCATGACGCCTGTTTGCCAGGTTTTCATCATGGTACTTGCCCAAGGTGCCTGTTTGCTAGGTTTTCACCAGTGGACGAATTATTTTTTTCTTTATTTTTTTCTTTTGTCTTTTTTTTTTTCTTTTTCACTTTTTGTTGTATTTTGACTTTTTCAATAGAAGATGGACACATGATAGGGGATGGAAGAAGGACTCAAGCGTCTTTTTTGTTTGGATAGTAGCCTTGAAAAAATGGACCATGACCTTTAAAAGTATGCTCAAAGACGTTGGTAGGATAAGGACATGGAAAATAAGATGAAACTAAGGCAAGGATTTATGCAAAGGATTGGACCAAAGGGATCGAAGGATGGAAAATATGCATTGGATAATGCATAGGGTATTGGAAGAATTGGGCTTCAGTGGATAGAAATGTTGGCAAGATTGACATTGGCACACACCTTGAGGGGTGATGGACTGATAGAGGAAAAATGGATCTCAGATTGAGAGATTTGGATGGAGGAATAGCTTGGGATTTCGGGACATAAGGGCCCAAAATGGATGAAGAAGGTGATGAAGGAATAGACTTGGAAGGTTTGGATGGAGGAATAGAAATTTTGGATGCCAAGTTGGATTTTTCTTTTTGTGCTTCAAGGAGCCGCTTAGGGATCCACATGGTTTTTGATTTTTCATGCTTTTGTGGTTCCTTGGAGTGCATTGCTTGCACAAGGGATTTAGGAACCCATATATATTTTGACTTTGCTTTACTTTTCTCAGTGGGCCTCTGTAGCCTTTTGGATATTTATTTTTCTTTTTGGATCATATTTTTCTTTGCTTTGACATGTCGATTATATTGGACATGTTGATCCTTGAATACATGTGGATTTTTAGACTTATGACTTTTATGCTTGGCATCCAAATTGCTTGGAGGAGGAAAGGAATGCATGGATGGATATGAATGAAATGGAATTCTTTTGGATTGATGAAATTTACTCAAGGATGTGTGCCTTTGCTGACCTTGCATAGAGGATGAAGGAATATAAGGACCTAAGATGGATGGAAAGTATGATGGGGAAGGGATATGTTTTGATTTTGATGGAGGGATACCAACGTCTTGAGAGTGAGTTGTGTAGACATGACCCTTAACATTTTCTTTCACATGAAGGGATTCTTGCTTACGGAGATCTACTCCTTTTCCTTTATGAATATCTTGACTTGTAGGATACTCTTTTCTTTGGGAAGAAGATGTGAGTCCATTATGAGGTGGATATGATATGAGAGAAATAATGAGATCTTGAAGTGGATCGGATTGCACCAAAGTGGAAGAACCCATTATGCATGTCGAGGGTTCATGAACATCTTGCACTGACACATTAGAATCATGAGGGGGACTAGGATCATGAGGGGGACTAGGATTGTGTAGTGGACATGGTTCAATGATAGGCTCTTCAAGAGATGAAATGGGAGAAATAATGGGATCATCAAAAGACATGATATCTTGGAGTGGATATGGAGCGTTAAGACAAGGAGATGGAGGAACAAGTGGATCTTGTGGAGGATCTGAAGGAATAATTTGATCTTGACAAGGAGGAAGATCATTGGAATCCTCTTTAAAGGTGCTTTTCTCTTGACTTTCAATGGGATCATAGGAAAGGATGGAAGGGATATCTTGATCTTTCTTAGGAAGTGGAATGCCAATGGGATTTGAAAGGACATTGTGTTCATGAAATGGAAGGGGATCGTTTGGGATTGGATGGACTGGGATATCTTGATCTTGCTCGGGGAATGGAGTGTCAATAGGACTTTGGATAGGATGAACAAGAATAGGAGAATCATCATGAGTGTCAATAGGACTTTGGATAGGATGGACAAGAATAGGGGAATCATCATGAGTGTCTGGGGAAATGGGTTCCTGGTCAACAATTGGATGGGATGATAAGGTTTCAGGATCTTGATCTTGATCTTGATATGTGTTAAAACATGTTTCTTCATGCTCTAAATTATCCTCTTGACATGAGGTTGGACTTTGGATATGCATGGGGGATTCTGACAAGGAATCAATGCTTGAACACAAGGAAGAGGGACTTCGAATGGGGTCCTCTAAAATAGGTAATGGCAATAAAGTGCATGGTGGCATTGGGTCTTGTATTTCTGAAACATGAAAAGGATGTGCATCATGAATTGGATTATCGTGGCAATCAATTATGGATAGCCCTTGGGTAATTGCATCCTTGGGTGTATTGTTTGATGAGGACAATATAGAAGGTTCTTGTGAAACTTCTAAAGGTGTAGGGATAGATGCCATTGGAGAGTCAATTTGTTTGCGAGGGGATGAGGCATTGCTAGACATAAGTGTATTATTTTGATCTTCCTCAATAAACTCACTTGGTAATTTCCTTAAGATCATTGCAATAAAGCCACCTTTCTTTCAAGGTTTTGACATAGTGGTATCTAGAATTTGAACTTGTTTGGCAAGGAGTTGGTTCTGATCTGATGTCATGTTTTGATATTGGACTTGGTTCAATTGTTCTAACATGTTTGAAACTTGGGTTGGTGTGTGCTGCAACCTTTGTTTTTGAATGTTTGGTTGTTTTTATTTACATTGATATGTTGATTGAACTTGTTGATATTCCACCATTGGTTGAACCATTTGTTGACATTGTATAGTTGGTTGGACATATTGTTGAAATTGGCCCATTGATTGTGTTGGTTGTATATGTTGGAGATGTTGAACAATTGGTTGTGATGGTTGAAAATGTGATTGATAGTAAACACCTTTGTGTTCTTGTTGTGGAGGCACATAATGTTGAAATTGATGTTGTCTCTTTTCTTGAAATTGTTTCATCATCTCTATTTGTGAGAGGAGAGCTGGTATGTCTGATCATTCAAGAAGAGATCTTACATCAATTGGCTCAATCTTTAGATTTCGACCTGGAAATTTTTGAAACATTTTGGACATTTGTGATCTATTCTTCTCAATGTTTTTCACTCTTTGTTCCAATATCTCCTCTTCTTGAGCTAGTTTCTCCTCTAGTTTTTGTATTTGGAGACTTGTTTCATCATAAAAAGTTTGATCGATATTGCCTTGTTGTTGGGTTGGATAGAATTGTGATTGCCTTGGATTAAAATTCAATTGCATTGTCGGTTGATACGTCAAACTTTGTTGCATCATTGGTGCTTGGAACCTTGTTTCAATAGACATGTCACTATGCAAATGCAATATTTTTGGAATTTTTTAAGGATAATGTATGATATGCAACTAAATGCAAACTAAACAGATGGAAATGCAATCTATGACAAGAATGCAATCTATGTTTTTGGTTGTTTTGAAGATTTTGACAAACTTTTGAATGCAAATCTAAAAGAGACCCTTAGGAAATTGAAATGATGTCTAGACCTCAAAGGACAAAAGGACCAAGTGACAAAAGGACAAAATGACAATGTCTCCCCTATATGCTTGGATACTAAGCTAGGTTTGACAAAATGACAATGATGACAAAAAGAGAAAAGGTTTGATAAGGTCTAGACTTCCTAACAATGACTTAGGGTTTATCAAAGATTTGGATTATTCAAGTATGACAAAACCTAGTTTTGACACTATATGCAAAAGGAAAATTGCTATGCAAGTGATCCTAATATGATACGATAATGACTTAAGCTTAATGAAGAGACTTAGGGTATGCAAATGTGAATGTATGATAATGGTATGACTTTAATGCAAGAGGACATATGCAAATGGATGACTCTTATTGATATGCAAAGGAGTATGACTTAGGTGAAACCTAACCTTGGTACTTGACAATGAACTTTGCAAAATGCAACCTAGGATGAACTTAAATGTAAGTGACATGCATGTTGAGACAAAATTTTGAACAATGTTTGACAACCATATTTGAAGATGTGTTTTGAACCTTGTTGGATGAAATGTTCTTGTGTGTAACCTTGTTTTTGAATCAATTTGTCTTGTTTTTTAAAAGATTTGCAATTCAACTTTTGACAAGAAAAGAAGACAAGATATTTTAACATAGACTCAAGACAATCATGCTCATTCCCACATTTCTTATGGTAGGCAAGGACATTAGGTACTTGAGAGGTAGACTCATTATGGGATTCAAGGAGAATACATAGATGCTTGACCCCACGGGCTCCCCTCCACGGCACTCACTTCTCAGGGCAGCCAAACATTAGTCCCCATGGAAAACTTATTATCTCTTCCAAGTATCCGAACTTGTCCTTCTCAAGCAACTAGAAGGGTTTTTGGCCTCTAAAAACAAGGTGTTTAGTAAGGATTTATGTTAAGTGTTACTCCTTGATGTCACACAAGCGTGATTGAGACATTAAGCCCACCAAGATACCAAACAAATTTAGTCGCACAAGCATGATTTAGACCTTAAGGCCCTACTTAGATGTTGATATGAGAAAGAGTTTAAGGGTCACCACTTCCCAAGTAACTACAATTCCCACGTAACCCTTCCTTCAAAGCTTTCACCCATCAAGTATTTGTTTATAGTGAGTTAGAATGCCAAGGTATTCTAGCCGTACTCACTTTGGGTCATTCCCTTCTCATGATTATCACTTGCTTGCAAAAGAAAATGGTCGGGAAGGCAGGCCCTCTAAAGGTGACACACAATCAAAAAAAACAACAAGCATGGTATCGAAGATCTGGATTTCTGATCACCCTAAGAAGGATGAGAGCATACTCTCCTACTCCAATGTCACACCCAACAATCAAAGCAAAAACATGTTCATTCCAACCTATTTAGAAATCACTAGGTGCCTAAAACATTAATGACAAACACCAAGTTTAGTTGTTTCTCCAAGGCAACCTGCAAAACCCAAGTTAGAAGTTTGAGGTGTTTATTCTTTGACTATCGATTCTGCATAAAACATGTTAGTAGTTTGATTTATTGTCTTTGCCATGCATATGCCAAGATTTTGCACAGATAATTAGTACCAAAAACCCAAAAAACAGAAAACAGAATGCAAAAACAAACAATCTTCAAGTAAAACACTGCATTTTTACCTCTGTTCTGGACTTTACACAGGCACAGAACTCATGACATAGGCATAGAACCCATGACACAAGTGTAGAATGTCATTAACACAAGTGCAGAATGCTCAACACAGGCACAAGTTGTCTTACATAGGCACAGAAGTCCCCAGAAAACCCTACACGACCCTGTTTTTGGGTTTTTGGCCTACAAATCAACTTGAAAGCACTCAAAAACATAGTTAAGGGGTTAGATGGTTAGTTTTCATGTCGGGTTCATGATTTAATGTACGCTAGGAAATAGGGAATCATCACAAGCAAGTCAAAATACTAATCATTAGCTCAATCACGAAAGCTCATTGTAATGATCTATCCTAAACACACTCAATAGAGACATGAAATAAAAACATTCAAAACTAGAAATTAAGCAAACCAAAGGTATGATTTGAATGCTCCTTCATGTGGCTCCATTTTCCTTCTTTCCTCTTCAAATAGTTTGGTTGTGGATTTCACCTACAAGTGCACATACATAATTGAAAGCAAGTAGACAAGATTATTGATCAAGAGTACTCGAAATGTGATTGATTAGAAATTTGATAATCTGATTAGGGGAGGACTTTGATTGAAGAAATTCATCCAATTTATAGACAAATTGGAGAAATGACAAGATTAGCATGATTCAATTCAAATGGAAATTGCAAATCAATTATGTCAATTATGACAAATTTATGATAAATTATGCACTTTCTATGCAAAATTTGTTGATTGATGATTTATGACAAATTATGACACATTTCTATGTCAAGAATTGATTGATTGTCAATTATGACAAATTATGACAAATTTCTATGTCATTCCCATGAATTTAGGAGAGAAATAGGAGGAAATTGAAATTAGGAATTAAGAAATTAGGAAAATTAGAAAAAAAGAGGAATTAAGAAATTAAGAATTAGGAAAATGATGAAATTTAGAAATTAGGTAAATTAATTAATAATCTTTCATTTATTAATTAATTCACAAAGAGGAATAATTAGCCAATTAAATGAACATTTAATTGTGACACAAAGACTTAGGATAAATAAATAATTTATTAATCCTAGAGAGAGAGAAATGACAAACAAGGTTAAATGATTAAATCACGAAACCCTAGAAGATGAATTAGGTCTTGATGAAAGATAATTGACTCGATCATGATTTTGAATTGATAAATGACCAATGTGATAAATGATTTGTTTGATAAATGTGCCAATTGATGAGGAACAATGACAAATTGATCCAAATTGACATAATTGAGATAGACAACAATCGATAGCGAAATGATCACAAAATGAAAAGATCGACAAGAGGACAAGGATCGACGACAAAATAGATTGCAAGACGACAAGATTGAAAATGACCACGATTGATGACAAATCGATCACAAAATGACAAAATCGAACATGACAATGATCGATGACAAATCGATCGAAAAATGACAAGATTGAAAATGATAACGATCGATGACAAATCGATCGCAAAATGACAAGATTGAAAAATGATAAGGATTGATGACAAAATGACAAGATTGATAAGAGGACAAAACCCTAATTAGGATTGACGATGTCCAAAATGATAAGATTGATGATAAGATTGAAAAGAGGACAAAACCCTAATTAGGATTGACGATGTCCAAAATGATGACAAATGAATACACACATTGATGCAATAGGATAAAATCGATCAAAATCATGACTGGATAATGTTGTCGACAAGACCAATTTTGAATGCAAGATGAATGAAGAATGTAGAAGAATGACTCGATGCTCGCAAATGATAAAAACCAAGTGCGTGACATAGGAGAAATGTTAATGCGATGCAGAAACCTAAAATGAGGCAATGCGCAAATGTTAAAGTATGACTCCGCAAGCGTTGACCATTTTTAGGTGTCTACAGTCATTATGCCTTTGGAGTTAGAAATTCCTTCTTTGAGAGTTTCTCTTAGGGGTATAGTGGATGATTATTTCTATAGAGAACAAAGACTTCAACAACTTGAGATGCTCGATGAATGATGTAGAAATGATATCGATCATATTCAAGCATACCATAAAACTTTACGATGGAGCTATAATGATAAAGTCATTTCACGTTCCTTTTTAGTAGGTGGTCTAGTGCTTTATGAAAATTAGCATAATGTGAATGCTTTACCTAAGGAGAAAGGAAAATTCAGCCCTAATTGGCTTGGACCATACATTGTTATCTGTATATGGATCAGGTGCTTACAAGATAGCAGATGTGGAAGGTACGCCTCTCAAGGAACTTATAAATGTTATGCACCTTTGTCGATACTATGCCTAGCCTCTTTCTCTTTCTCTTTATTTCTCTCCCTCTTTTTCTCTTTCTAGTTTATCTTCTCTCTTCTTTGTACCTTCTCTTTCTTCAAAATTGGATATTGTGTTAGCATATCTTCATTAAAGTATGTGGTATTAAATGATATTGTAGTATTTAGTCTACATTACTTCGTTCTTGACAAGCATGTTCCTTTACTTTATTGTTTGTCTTGGATTCATTTATGTAAATTGTAATAGATTTATATTTTATATGTGCTATCATGTTATACAATTTCTTATGGGTTAAGTAGGATTATATCATGTTGTGTTTAATTAGAGTTAATCAAATCACATTAGTCATATAGTTATTAAGCTTAACACTCTCTTCTACATCATCAAAGAAGCATTTAATTAAATACTTAGTTATTTAATTAAATCACACATGTATGAATTTAATCATGAAGAATTGAGAAATCAATCACATGGAAATTAAATTAGACATACATGTTCATCACCAAATCAGTTACTTTTAATCTAAGAAATGCATACATTATTTAAGTATTAAAATAACATGTTTGAGATATAACATGGGCATAAATACATACATATCCATCAGTGATATACATCGACAAAATGTCTAATAAAGCAAATTCATCTCCTATCCCTAGGACTATTAGCTGGAGGATGGTGACTAGATATCCCCTCCTGATTTGGCCATCGGGGTGGGCCTATGGGTGTGTATCGCAATACAAAATGTGAGTGACTCCATGAGAAACTCCTGCAATCCCTCTCCATCATAATCTTGTGATATGCGGCTACCTAGATGTCTGAGATGCTGCTAGATCATGCTCTATCTATTGCAATCTCTCTTGCAAGGATATCTTTATATCTTGCTATACCTCCATCTCCATCTAAATGGGGATGAATAGGTCCTCATGTCACCCTGCCCTTCCCTGTGATCTATGTGCTATCTGCAAGGAACTAGGGATGTATGCAGACATGATGAGGTTTGTCACTACATGATGGATAAAGGAGCACCATTCCTAGATTCTAGTTGCAAAGAGAAAGAGATAAGTCTTCATCAATAACATTCTATTTCATCAAATCTAAGTAAATAAGATACACAAATTAGACAATCACAAAACACCTTACCCAGATCTCCCTCTCGCCAATAGGAGTCGTGAAAAGGAACCGCCTAAGACTGGGAGCCACTAGGCTCTCTGTGCTCATATTGGCTCTGCATAGTAGGCATGGTTTGATGGAGACTGGAATCAGGGCCCCTTATAGGGTCCTTCTCCACCTGCGATGGGAGGCTTGGTGGATCTAGTGTTATGGTATCATCCCCAGAGTGATGATGAATTGCATTTGACTCATCCTCCTCCTCCTCCTCCTCCTCCTCCTCCTCCTCCTCCTTGTCTTCTTCCTCCTCTCCTCCATCCTCCTCATCATCTCCATCCTGATCTCCATCTCTTGTATCTGTATCATCATTGCCAACCTGATCATCTATGCCCTCCTCAAATGTATCAAGTCCATCCTCGTCATTCATTTGTCTCCATGGTCTGGGATTCCCTCTAGGATAGTCTACTGGAAAGATGGCTCCAAGGTATGTACTCCCCCACCATGAGTTGTACTATCAGGCATACCCATATCATCTCTATAATGTGTCACAACATCTCGATCTGATCCATCTAAATATGTGATGTCAATTTCATCACTTGTAGCCTCGAAATAGCTCCTAGCCTTGGAGTCACGCGTCAGTGTCAGATGTAGATAGGCACATCAGTAGGAACACACTGCTTGAACCCAAACTATTGTTGGACTCGATCAAAGTAGAAGGGAACAACTATGTGACTATACCATCCCTCCAGTAGACGGTGTCATCATGCTTGAAATCATCAAAAATTCGAGGCTAATTAGACTAAAAGGATGAATCACAAGAATCCATAATTAATTAAACTGATTCTAAACACAATTCAATGAAATAAATGAAGGAAATAAGAAGATTAAGATAATTAAAACTCCCTATTCTCCACTTGTGTTTCCATTGTTCTTCTCCATTATTGTTGATGTAGGTGGGTCTTAGTTATTGCACTTGATTTCCTGCATAAAATAGACAACAATATTGAAGACTATGATTCTCAAAAGCTAGATTGAAATGAGAAAATGATGTTGAATTTATGTATTCTCAACACAAAGGGGATGAGAAATAGAACTCAAATGTTGATTGGGAGACAATTGAAATTGATTGATTAGTTAACAGAGTTGATTGATTTGTTAACTCATATTCAACTAAACTGATTGAAGAGTGAACTAAATAGATGGATTAGTAAAGTCACTTGATTGATTAATGAACTGAATAGACTAGGGAGATAACTGAATTGATGGATTAGTCATCAAAAGCTGATTTTGAGTTTTAAAAAGATGATTGATGAGTTAACTGAGTTAACTAATTAGAAAACTGATTTGATTAATCAATTCTAATTTAGCATGTGTTGTAGGAATTTGAAATTGAATTTTCTTTTCATTTTCAATTTGGATTTGAATTTGGTCATTCGAATGCTAAAATGCACATTAAATTAACTGAAATTCAGATTTGGGAAAAATGTGAATTTGATGATATGAAATTAGATAAAATTAATTGAAATTCAAATTTCGGAGAAAATGAAATGAAATTAGATGGAATTAATTGGAATTATAATTTGGGGAATTGGAGGAATTTAATTTATTAATTTAAATAAAATTATTTAACCTTAGGAGATTGAATTAATTAAATAATAAAGATTGTTTAACTAAGGAAAAGGTCGTAATTAATTAAATAATTAATATTTGAAATAGGGTTAACTAATTAAAATTATTTGAGAATAGATATAGAATAATTAGAAGTGTTGAAGGGCGATGATTAGAAAAAATAGTTAGTTTAATCAAATAATTAAAGAATTACTTAATTAAATAAATGAATAATTAGTGTAGAATTAATGAGACATTTTTAGGTGTCTATAGATGGTTCCTTTGCATGCAAAATAACTGCTTGTGTACCCCTGCCCATATATACATCTTAAGGTAGGGTCTCCATATGATCATACCCACTGTCAATCCATCCAGACTCAATCTACAGTGCAGTAGATCCCCAAACCACCACTCACAAGTAAGTGGATAAGAAAATACCCTAGGTTGCCTTGGAACTAAGTCTGTAGGGACTCCAATAGGCTGAGTGCATGTAATATGCTCGAACATCCACACCTGTAGTAGTGTGCAGGTCATTAGACTACACCCCTGTCCAAACACATAATCTCCAAGGTCATGATAGAGATGTGAAAGCATGCTCCGACCCCAAGAGTATACTCTCTGATGTCTCTTCATGGCCCTAATCATGTAGGTGAGACCTCCATTCATGTGGGTTTTGCACCCATTAAGGCACATGGCTAATGCAATGGTAGCAAT
Source organism: Cryptomeria japonica (assembly GCF_030272615.1). Classification (NCBI taxonomy): domain Eukaryota; kingdom Viridiplantae; phylum Streptophyta; class Pinopsida; order Cupressales; family Cupressaceae; genus Cryptomeria; species Cryptomeria japonica. Next base: position 705,047,059 of record NC_081408.1, read on the forward strand.
CATGAGTTGCCTCACCAGTGGAACCTTGTCGGGAGGGTGTAGGAGCCAACTGACCATGATGCGGCCCCTCGTCTTGTCAGGCCATAATCTCCCTATGCAGTAGACTTGCTTCCTCCTATACTCAGTAGTGGAGTGATCGACTCGATATCTGATAGTCTCTCCCCTGATGGGAAGGCACAAAATACAGTATACATCCTCAAGCGTAACCGTCATCTCCCCCACAAGTAGGAGGAATGTTGAGGTATTTGCATCCCACCTCTCCATCAATGCCATCAACATCGCAAAATGAAACAACTCTCTCTCCTCTAGGGTAAGCCTCAAAATCTGACCTCGAAGGCTCCAGAAGGTGTGATTGGTAGTGTGCTCATGATTATATGGAAGAATCTGCAAATCAAAACATCAAATCCTCAATAATCCATCATCGATCATAATCATCCAAACAAAGACATCATCAATCTATTCTATCAATATGACGCCTGATCCCATGCACCTTTTGGCTACCCTGAATAGGGATCAGGGTGCCCTCTTGGGACCAGGGTTACCCATGGAGGACCAGGGCACCCTCATGGAACTAGGGTACCCATGGAGGACCATGGCACCCTAAGAGACCATGGTACTTGAACAGGGGACACGAGCATGATCTTGGTGATGACATCATTCAAACATCAAATTCAATGCAAAAAAATGAAAAGTCAATGATGAGTCTATGACAAGTCAACCCACCTCATCCAAGGATCAGTCGATGAGTACGGACCGGCACAGGATCTTCATCCGTGTAGGTCACTCAGGTCGACATCAAGGTTGATAACTCCATGATGAATGGTGAGTACCAAACCGGTACTGAGAGGGGGGGTGAATTAGTACAGTCAAAAACACTTACCTAAAATTGGTTAGACAACAAACACTGCAAATTACTGACAAAAAGTAACACTAGTCTGAAACAGAGTACAATCGGTAAAGCTAAGAATGATTGTGACAAGCATTAACCGGTTAATCACTTAGCTTTCCACATAACTTAATACTACACTTTCATTTCATCCTTATGCATGAATAGGTAATCTATCATTAGAAATATAATATCAACTAGTTCAGCATGATTTACCTTTAGACACAAATCACTTAAACCATCACATGAAAAACATCACACATGACACACAAATTTTTCACGTGGAAGCCCAACTAGGAAAAACCACAGTGGGGATGAATACCACAAGTTATTTTTGAACTCTTTAGAAGTCCGCTCTATTAAGAGCCTAATCCGGTTAAAGATTGTTACAACAGGTTTTGTTAGGAACCGATCCTGCTAGGGATCACCCAGTTAAGGGATGGCTAAATACCCTGTCAAGGGTTAAACCCTGTTAGAGGTTACCTTGTTAGAGGATTTCATAAACTCAATGGCTTTGAGTCACCCTGTTAAAGGATTTACAACAAGTTGGTTAAAGCGACCCGGTTAAGGAATTTTCCCACTATTGAAGTGGTTAGAGATCAATAGGTAATACAATGATTTGGTAATAGCACTCAATGCCAATGCAGATACGCTTTAGTTTCTTCCATCTACACACACACTATGCATGCATCAATCCTCTTATCTGTTCTGGCAAGAATCATGTATCTCTACACTTAGATACACACACACCATTTTCCAACAACCTCAACATGCAACACAACATTGACCTTATAGAAAATAGATAGGTCAGCAGCATAAACCCTAAACCCTAAACATTTAGGTTTAAAAATACAGTCATTTCAATCTTGATCGTTAATCACATTGCATTTGACTACAACGGTCTTGAACAGATATCAAGACATTCTCCATTGTTCCTTCTTCACTGCTTCATGGAGGTGATAACCCATCATGCGCTCTCCACCATTTACAGAGACTTCGCACATTCTTGAGGTGGATAGGATCAATCTCCTTCATGCAAGATCCTTCACGCGCTCAAGCTAATGTGGCAACATGATTTGATCTTCATTATAATGCTAACTCATCACACAAGCTTAGAACACTTCAACTGGAAACCCTGAAGTTGAGACTACCAACCGGTAGTCATGCAAAACCTTCATATATTGGTTCTCATACCAACATACCAGTTTACCTCAAACAAACATACCACTTCACCTTTTCACATATACCGGTTCACAATGTTATACCGGTTCTCACATATACCGGTTCACGGTATCATTCTGGTTCTCTTTGCCTATTGCAAACTTCAATATACCAGTTCACTCTTCAGCATATTGACATACTGGTTCACTCTTCAACATATTGACATACTGGTTCACTCTTCAGCATATTGACATCAATGACAACATACAATATCATCATGTCATCATACTCTGCACATATGCCAACAATCTCCCCCTTTGGCATTGATGGAAATATACAAAGATATCTATCTTTTTGCATCCAATCTTCTTCCCCAAATTTGTAGGTATCTTCTTTGCTTCACATCTTCTCCCCCTTTGACAACAATGCCAAAGTGGAGGCACAAGCTTACCATGTTCCACTATGTTGCTCCCCCTAAGGAGTAGCATCCTTCAACACATCAATCCTGAAAAGATTTGACAATGCAATACTTGACTGATGTGGAGCACATAACTTTAGTTCACCTCTTGAAGGGGCAGCAACCCTAGTTCACCTCTCAAATAGGTAAATATAGCCTTCGGTAGAGGCTTGGTGAATATGTCTGCTAACTGCTCCTTACTGGAAACATGTTCCAATATAACCTCTTTGTTCTAAACCTTTTCCCTCAAGAAATGATACTTGAGTTCAAAGTGCTTGGTTCTAGCATGTAAAACTAGATTCTTGGAAATGGTAATTGCACTTGTATTGTCACAAAATATGCTTACCAGTTTAGATACAAGAACTTTGAAGCCATTCAATACATGCTTCATCCAAATAGTCTGGGTGCAGTTCATAAAAGCTGCAACATACTCCACTTCTATTGTAGACTGTGAGATACAACTCTTCTTTTTACTCATCCATGAGACTAGTCTACCACCGAGAAAGAATGCACCACCGGTTGTGGTCTTCCGGTCATCTACATTACCAGCCCAATCAGCATCTGTGAACACTTTCAGGTTGAAATCATTATTGTATGGATACCATAACCCATAGTCAATAGTTCCCTTTAGATATCTAAGAATCTACTTGACTACTACCAAGTGGGATTCTCTTAGGCTTTGCTGAAACCGAGCGATAATACCCACTGCATGTGCAATGTCCGGTCTGCTATGCACTACATAATGCAACTTACCAATCATTGATCGATATTCTTTCGCATTTACCAATGCCGAGCCATCCTCTTTTGATAGCTTACAACCAGTCACCATTGGTGTACCAACCGGTTTACTGTCTTCCATGCCAAAGGTCTTCAACACCTCTTTGACATACTTGGATTGAGTAATAAAGATTCTATTTTTCATTTGCTGAATCTATAGTCCAATGAAGAACTTAATCTCCCCTATGAGTGACATTTCAAACTCCTTTTTCATCTCATCAGAAAATTCATGACTCATCTTGTCATCACCTCCAAAGATGATGTCATCAACAAAGACTTCACAGATCATAATCTAATCTCCTTCTAATTTCAAGTAGATATTGCTACCTTCACTTGTTCTTTCAAATCCAATCTTCACAAGATGGGAGTGCAAGCACTCATACCATGCTCTAGGTGCCTACTTCAGTCCATACAAGGCTTTATGTAGCCTACACACCATGTCACTATCTTCTGATAGGGCAAACCCATCTGGTTGCTCTATATACACCTCTTCTTCAGGTATTCCATTTAGGAATGCAGATTTTATATCCATTTGGTATACCTTGAATCATTTAAAAGCCGCATATGGAAGAAGCATACGCACTCCTTCCAATCTTGCTACTAGAGAAAAGGTTTCTCCATAGTCTTCTCCTTCTTAAGCATATCCTTTACATACTAGTCTGGCTTTGTTCCTTAGCACTATTCCATCCTCATTTAGCTTGTTTTTGAAAACCCATTTGGTTCCAATGACATTTTTATGCTCTGGTCTTAAGCATATCCTTTACATACTGTTACTAGTACTTGGCTTATTAGCAACCAGTTCCCAGAAGGTTACAACTAATTCATTTACCGCTTCCTTGCTACTAGTTTCCTCAGGCTTCTCAAAGGTTTCATCAACTCTAACATTGATGCTTTCAACAATTCTCTGAGTCCTATTGTTGAAACATTTGAGAGCTTTACTCTTGGTGGAATATCCTAGGAATATTCCTTCATCATATTTTGCATCGAACTTGCTTTGATGTTCACTCCTCTTGATATAACATTTGCTACCAAATACTCTAAAGTAGCTTACCACTAGTGTCTTACCAGTCCAGTACTCATAAGGAGCCTTATCCTTTCCCTTTTTGATGACTACCCGGTTCATTGTGTAGACTGCAGTGCTCACCGCTTCTCTCCAAAAGGTGTGAGCAACCTTTCCTTGGATCAACATAGTTCTAGCTGCTTCAACCACATTCTGATTGTTCCTCTCTACTAGGCTATTTTATTGTGGAGTCCGGGGGGCAGACAGTTTCCTCTTGATGCCATTCTCTTCACAATATTTGTTGAATTCACCGAAAGTGAATTCCCCTCCTTGATTAGTTCTAAGGCATTTGATTCTTCTACCACTTTCCTTTTCTACCAGTGCTCTAAAAGCTTTGAACTTTCCAAAAGCTTCAGACTTGTCCTTTAAAAATGTGACCCACATCATTTTTGAGCAATCATGTGTAAAAATTATGAAATACCTATCTCCCTACACACTCCTAGTTTTTATAGGACCACACAAATCAGTATGCACAAGATCAAGTAAATTGTCTGCTATGAAAGATTTACATTTGAAAGTTGAGGAAGACATTTTCCCCAGTTGACATTCTCTACACAAAGGATTTTTTGGTTTGCTCAGCATCAGCAATCCTCTCACTGCCTTGGTCTTATTGGCCTTCATAATGTTATCAAAGTTTACATGGTAGAGTCTCCTATGCCATATCCAGCTATCATCAAACTTAACCATAAGACATGTACTTACATTTTCATTCAACTGAAATAAGTTACCTTTGGTCCACATACCGATGGCCATGAATTCACCATTCTTTCCTTTTATTTTGCACACTCCATTTTTGAATTCCAAAGTGAGTCCACTATCATTTAGTTGGGAAACACTCAATAGGTTGTGTCTGAGACCTTCCACCCAATACACATTGTCAGCACTGCTCTTTCCATTCAGAGAGATGGACCCTCTTCCTTTGACCATACATGGTGCATAATTACCAAAGCGAACCACACCACCATCATATTCTTCCAAGGATAGAAACTTTCTCCCATCACCAGTCATATGGTGAGAACAGCCACTATCAATAATCCACTCATTGGAATTATCAAAGTGAGAGACAAGAGCCTTCTTGTCTAACATATCTTCCTTTACTGCGACAAACACAATATCTCCATTTTCTTCATCTTCTGACTCCTCATTTGTGACACCTTCATCAACTACTACAAAATAGTTTCTCCGATTTCCTCCTTTGAATTTCTTGAACCTTTCCGATTTGTCCTTGTTGTCACCATTAGGATAGTTTATAGCAATATGTCCTATCCGGTTACAAGAAAAGCATTTCAAAGGGAGCTTACCTCTATATTTACTAGTTCCCTTAGGAAGTCTCTTGGCAAGAAGAGCTTCAAATTCCATTAGAATCTCCTCATCATCCATTTCTCTGCACTGTCTTGGTTCACCACTGGTGCTTTCTTCTTTTCCTTTTCTGGATGGTGTAGCAGAAGCTCTAAAAGCTGATTCAATCTTCTGAACACTACCATCAAAACTATTTAGCTCATAGGTTGTTAATTCTGCAACAATGGAGTCTAGGGATACCTTAGTCTTGTCTATTGATCTCAACTCCTGAATAGCAGCAACCCTTATTGCATAGACCGGTAATAAGGATCTCAAAATTTTGCTAACAATAATGGAATCTTCCATTTTACCACCTGCACTCTTGATATCTCCAACAACAGTTTTGATTCTTATTCCATATTGTTGAATGGTCTCACCTTCAACCATCTGCATGTCTTCAAACTTCCCTCTAAGGATTTCTTCCTTAACTTGTTTTACATGCTCATCACTGCCATAGATATTCTCAAGAGTATCCCATACTTCTTTGGGACTATCTTTATCCTAGACATCAATAAACTCAATGTTAGATAAGCTATTGATTAGGGCTTCCATGACTTTCCCATTCTCCTGGATCTCTCTCTTTTGATCATCAGTGAGAGTACTAGTAGGAATAACATAAGCATTCTCAACATAGCTCCAATGTTGAGAACCCATGCTTCTGGTGTATATCTTCATTCTGTCCTTCCATATTTTAAAGTTATCTCTGTTGAACTTTGGACCTTCCCTCTTCATCATTCCAATGGGATCTTTCCCTCGAGTGGTTAAGCTTACAACACAGAGGACCTGGAGGACGCTTTGATACCAATTGATAACTCAATGATGAACGGTGAGTACCAAATAGGTATTGAGAGGGGGGGGTGAATCAGTATAGTTAAAAACACCTACCTAAAACTGGTTAAATAGAAAACACTGCAAATTACTGACAAATAGTAACACTGGTCTGAAACAGAGTACAACCAGTAAAGCTAAGAATGATTATGACAAGCATTAACCAGTTAATCACTTAGCTTTCCACACAACTTAATACTACAGTTTCATTTCACCCTTATGCATGAATAGGTAATCTATCATCAAAAATATAATATCAGCTAGTTCAACATGATTTACCTCCAAACACAAATCACTTAAACCATCACATTAAAAACATCACACATGACACACAGATTTTTCATGTGGAAACCCAACTCAGAAAAACCACGTTGGGGATGAATACCCACAAGCTATTTTTGAACTCTTTAGAAGTCCACTCTGTTAGGAGCCCAATCTGGTTAAAGACTATTACAATAGGTTCTATTAGGAACCGATCTTGCTAGGGATCACCTAGTTAAGGGATGGCTAAATACCTGGTTAAGGGTTAAACCCTATTAGAGGCTACCTTGTTAGAGGATTTCATGAACTCAATGGCTTTGAGTCACCCTGTTAAAGGATTTACAACAAGCTAGTTAAAGCTACCCAGTTAAGGGATTTTCCAACTGTTGAAGTGGTTAGAGATCAACAAGTAATACAATGATTTGGTAACAACACTCAATGCCAATGCAGATCTACTTTAGTTCCTTCCTTCTGCACACACACTATGCAGGCATCAATCCTCTTATCTGTTCTAGCAAGAATCATGTATCTCTGCACTTAGATACATACACACCATTTGCCAACAACCTCAACATGCAACACAACATCGACCTTACAGAAAATAGATAGGTCGGCAGCATAAACCCTAAACCCTAAACATTTAGGTTTACCAATACAGTCAGTTCAATCCTAACCATTAATCACATTACATTTGACTACAATGGTCTTGAATAGATATCATGACATTCTCCATCGTTCATTCTTCACCGCTTCATGGAGGCGATAACCCATCACACGCTCCCCACCGTTTACAGAGACTTTGCACATTCCCAAGGTGGATAGGATTGATCTCCTTCATGCAAGATCCTTCATGTGCTCAAGCTAACGTGGCAACATGATCTGATCTTCATTATAATGCTAACTCATCACACAAGCTTAGAACACTTCAACCAGAAACCCTAAAGTTGAGACTACCAACCGGTAGTCATGCAAAACCTTCATATACTAGTTCTCATACCAACATACCGATTTACCTCAAACAAATATACCATTTCACCTTTTTCACATATATCGATTCACAATGTTATACCTATTCTCATGTATACCGGTTCTCGGTATCATACTGATTCTCTTTGCCTGTTGCAAACTTCAATATACCGGTTCACTCTTCAGCATATTGACATACCAATTCACTCTTCAACATATTGACATACTGGTTCACTCTTCAACATATTGACATACGGGTTCACTCTTCAGCATATTGACATCAATGACAACATACAATATCATCATGTCATCATACTCTGCACATATGCCAATAGAGGCATGATGGCGAATAGGTGAGCTCCTCTACAATGAATAGTGCCAAAAAGTAAAAAGTGACAAAAGAAGGTGTCACTTTCATATTTATGAGTTATGCACTTTTTCATTTTTATGATTTTAATTTATAAAACCCTAATTTCTGCACTTTATCTTTAATCTATCATATCTTGAGTTAGAGAGCTCTGATTCCGCACCATCGATGGCATTGGAATTGTGAATTCACTCTCTCACTTTGCATTGGTTCCATAAAGTGCTTGGATGCACAACCGAGCCTTGTTGTGAACATGTTCATCAAGATTTTCATTCCAATTCATTGTGGTAAACATTGTACCCTGTTTCACCTCACTAATTAGCAAGCCGAAATAGGGGGCATATAGCTACCCGCAAATTTCATCACCTTCCTTAGTAAGCATTAGGTTATTTTATGATCTAACATGTGGTTTTGTAGGGATCAAGTCCTAACTGTGTACTGTGGATACCATTGGGGGCTTCGCCCAACAACTTATGAATATATCATTTTTTAAATGATGTTTACTTTTTATGTACTTTAGCTTGCATATGCATGTAGTTTCATATGATCGCTAAAGAGGGGGCTAAATGTAGTATCATAAATTGTACACCCTTGCTAAGGTGGTACAATTTCATACTTAGTTTAGCACTCACCTTAGTGTGTTTTGCATCTTGCATTTTTAATCTCTTTTAAGCATTTAATTAATTAATTTAATCAAATCTAAATTCATATTTCACCTCTTCACATGTTATAAAGTTGGGCCCTATACCCTAAGCATTCCCCTTTTCATCTTATTCCTTCAATAAATCATTTAATCATAAACCCTAATTATGTTTTATTTCGATCTTTAAGGCCTGATTTTGCATATCAAAACATCTCAAAATCAGCTCTAACTTTGGGATTCACTCTAATATCATCATATCTAAGGCCCCAGAAATTTGGTGAAAGGTTGGTCACACCATTATGAAAGTGCACATTATCCTCGACTTTTTTCCCAAAATTTTGGGAGCATAATCCTATGATATAATAATGCTTATCCCCAAAATATTGGCAGGAAATTCAAATTATAAGTCGGCCCAAAGACGAAATTAAGATCTACGGTTTCATACTTAAGAGCTCTCTTTCTTCATTTGAAGGGGTCTTCTTCTAAGGATATAAGAGTAGTTTTTTGGAGCATAGAGAGCCTTCTTTGCAATGAAAGAGTAGATCTTTGAACTCTTCAACAACATTAAACATTCATCCATTAAACCTTCATCAAGCATCATTTCATCAATCGGGGGCTTTTGAAGATATAGAAAAGTAATAGGAGATCACCGACTAAAGATTGGATTGTACCTCTCTCTCCCTTGGGGTTTGGCATGGTTTCATGTTGTTTTTATGTCTTTGTATAAGCTTCATTTTGATTCAAATTCATTCTTTAGATTAATTTGCGTCATGAATTTAGAGCATTTACTTTGTCAATTATAAGCAATTAGGGTTTACTCTTTAAGGTTGCTATAGATTGTTTGCTTTCATTTTAGGATCTTGCACACACACAAGGTTATTGCACACACATTTTCAATACATTATCAGTTATTTGTTGAGGTGGAAATCACCAAAATAGGGGTTTGACTAAGGCAAAACCCCATATAGCTACCCAAAACCCTCTTTTTTAGCTATAGGTATGTGTTTGAATCTGAGCATCGCTGGAAGTCTCAGGACCGACAAAGCGCACAAAGAATGTCTTGGGGTATAGAACTCATTAGAAACCCCTAGGATAGGGGTTTGGCACCTTGGTCTTTCCTCTTTTCTGTAGGATCTTACAGTGCAATAGGTTGCAGAGTCCAAAATCCAATCTCTCAAGTACAGCTTCAAACTTGCAGAATCGGGATAGTGGCATGGCACCCTGGTCTCGGTCATTCTGGCTTAGATTTTAGACATAGGGACACCTCTGATTTTGCCTCCTAATTTGTACTTTTCAGCAGTTTATCAGTTTTTTTATGTTCTGCATTTCCAGATTAGGGTGTGTTTTCTTACTTGCACTTTAGGTTAAATTGCATTTTGTATCATTCCTCTCCCTCATTTGCAGCAAAGGAATAGAAACCCTAAGAGGTAATCCATGGCTCTCTCTTTCCCATAAGAAGTAGCCTAAGTGCATTACCTCCCTAAGCTATTTTGTATTCCATTAGTGTGTATGAGAGTGGGATTAGGGTTTCCATACTTAGTCTCACTTTTCCCCTTACACAAGTCTAAAATCTTCAAGTCTAGCTACTGGAGCAAAGTCTCAATCAATTCCTTCTTTTAATGAATATCCTTTGCATACCAGTCTTGCTTTATTTCTAACAACTTCACTAGATTCATTCAATTTGTTCTTGAATACCCATTTAGTACCAATCACATTCTTGTCTTTAGGTCTAGGCACAAGTTCCCATGTGTTATTCTTTCAATTTGATTTAATTCTTATTCCATAGCTTTTATCCAATTTTCATCTTTGCAAGCTTCAACAACATTTTTAGGTTCAATTTTAGAGATCAAACATACATCTTCAGAAGCTAGCCTTCTCCTAGTCATCGCACCTTTATTTTTATCACCAATGATCTGATTTTCAAAATGATTCAATCTCACATACCTCGAAGTCTTCTAATTATTTAGATTTTCAGGTTCCTACACCTCTTCACTGGTAGCAGCAACATCTAGATTAACTGTCTCTACTAGATCATTCTACTTCAATTATTTTGTCTGAATTTTCTTTAAGATAACATTTTGATCATCATCACATTTGCATACTTTGATTTCTTTTCCACAATTCTCATCAACTTTCACATTTACACTTTCCACTATCTTTCTCCGTCTCTTATTGTAGCACTAGTAGGGTTTTCTCTTTGTTGAATATCCCAAGAAAATTCCTTCATCACTTCTTGCATCAAAACTTTCTTATATCATCATCTCTCTTGATATAATTCTTGCTTCCAAAGATTCTAAAATATATCACGGTAGAAACATGACCACACCATAGCTCATAAGAAGTCTTATCGAAATCACCTTTTATATGTACTCAGTTGAATGTGTAAACAACAGTGCTAACAACTTCTCTCCAATATATCTTCAGAACATTCCCTTCAATCAACATAGTCCTTGCAGCATCCAAGATAGTCTTGTTCTTCCTTTCAATAACTTCAGTTTTTTGTGGGGTTCTAGGAGCAGATAATTGTCTTCTAATTTCATGCTTCTCATAGAATGAGTCAAACTCACTGGAACAAAATTGTGCTCCTTTGTCTAATCTTAGACATTTCAGCTTCAGTCCTATCTGAGTCTCAACCTTTACTTTGAATATCTTGAATTTGTCCAATGCTTCTTCTTTCTCCCTAAAAAAGGCAACCCACATCATCCTGGAATAATCATCAATCAATAACATGAAATATATGTCACCCTACACACTTCTTATTGCAATATGTCCACATAGGTTAGTATGCACAAGATCTAGCAATCCATCATATGTATACTACTTACTCTTGAAAGAAATTCTTATTTACTTTCCCATATGGCATTCCTTACATACTGGATTAGTAGGATTAACAATTTTAGGCAAATCTTAACAGCTTGAGTAGAACTGATCTTATTCATTGATTAAAAATTAACATGACACATTCTCCTATGCCATAACCTAATTTCATCAATCTGAGCAATCAAACAAATTTTCTCACCAGCATTCAAATGAAATATATTACCTTCAGTCTTAGTTCCCGCTGAAATCTCTATACCAGAGGCATTTAGGATCTTGCATTTTCCATTCTTGAATTGTAAATCATAACCTTTTTCAACCATCTATCCAACACTTAAAATATTATGCTTCAAACCTTCAACATACAAGACATCATTAGTGTTATGCTTACCATCAAAGGAAATAGAACCTCTACCATGGATCACACAGGCTTTGTCATCTCTGGATCTTACTATTCCACCATCATACCTTTCCATATTCACAAATTTTCTTTTATCACCAGTCATATGATGTGAACGATCATTGTCAATCACCTATTCATCATTCTCTTCAACTTTAGCAGCTAAAGCTTTCTCCTCAATAGTGCAGCTTGTGGAATCAATAGGTACCTGTCCATCTTCTTTAATAGAAATAAACGCTATTTCATCTCCTTTAGACTCTTCATTTGTAACACCTTCATCAACAACATAATAATAGTTCTTCTGATGTTTAAACTATAAGGATAACCGGTGAACAACTGAGAGGGGGGGGGGGGGGTTGAATCAGTTATTAACAGATTATGTGATTTAAAGAACTTAAAATCTTATACCAAAATAATTAATAAAGCATTAAAGCATAATTGAAAACCAAAGAATCAATACCATGCAACCATAACAAATAACACCATAATTTGTACATGGAAAACCCGTAAAAAGGGAAAAACCACGGTGGGAAACCCTACCCACAGTCAGATGATACTTTTGCAACAAGTATATGATTACATTAGGGGCATGTACATGCAAGAAGGCACACTACCTAGAGTGCACTGCTCATCATAATGGAGTCTCACTAACTACAGAGATGTGAACCACCTTAAAATATTTGGACAATAATCCAAAGAGAACTATCAGTGATAGCATCAAACATGCCAAATTATAGTTCTAGTTAAGCTCAATACCAAAGGTCTAAAACCTCTTACATATACCCAAATCAATCACCTATGATTGACCAAATCCTCTACACAAATGATTATTACATTATTCACTCCTTGTCATGACCTACAATGAGAGCTTACATATATTTATACCAACCCGGGACCTAACCAATTAGGTCGGCCACCCAAATGATAATTTAATAGATCCATTACATAATCCTGAAATAAAATTGTAACACATGTCGTCCTAAGGCCAAACAAACATCATCCAATCATTAAAACATCTCGGAAGCACATCTGAGGATTCACCAACATGTTACATGAGAACCGGTCCATAACCTAGATAGCATCAAGCCTAAATTATATCCACACATGCCAAAGCAATCAAACCAATCAATCGAGGCATGAACACAATCACCATTAGCATCCTGAATCCCTTCTAGAAGCTAAACCAACATCACTTATGCATTACATCAAAGATCTTCAATAAATTTCTGTTGGTGAAACCCTTACCGGACCAATAAAGCAGGCTTACTAGAACATGAGATAGCATCTGATCATCAATTCAATACCAACTGACTAAAATATACTTCAAAAGAATATGAACCATCTATACAAACTTATTCCATCATCCAGATCATACTGGTGAGAATCAACTGATTATCTTTCCAATCCAATCCTTCTACCGGAAGTTGGTAAATAACCATAACAGCTAGTGTTCACATGAATGACAAAACATCAATGCAACACATAATCAATTCCATCATATGGCCAACATAAACTTCGGGTTAGGCTTGTGAGGCTTATCATGCTTCTCATATCTATCATTCCTATCATGCTTATCATATTTATCATGCCTATCATATTTAGACATTATTTTTGGGAAGCTAGAAGCAAAATGTCCTATCTTATTGCAATATAAACATTTTAGAGGCACTTTTCCATCATACTTACCAACTCCTTTAGGCAATCTCTGAGAAATCAATGCTTCAAGCTAATCCAATTATCTTTCTTTTTCTTCCATCTCTCTTCTCTATCTCTCATATCTGGATACTCTGCATCCTTCTGGATCATACTTCTTTCCAGATATAGATGCTCTAAATTTTGTCTCTGATTTTCTATATGATTCCCCAAACTCACTCAGTTCAAATGTAGCAATCTTTCCAACCAACATATCTCTTGTCACAATAGTCACACTTTGGATCTCATCAGTAGCAGCTACCTTACGTTTGTAAGTAGGAGGAAATGATCTCAACACCTTAGCAACAATTTCATCTTCTTCAAGGGTTCCACCAACACATCTAATACCTAGGACAAGGTTATTCACCTTAGCCATGAAGATTGTTATGTTCTCATCTTCTCCCATCTTCAACATCTCATACTTCCCTTTCAAACTTTGCAACTTAGCAACTTTGACTTGTTTATCTCCTTCATACAAGGTCTCAAGTTTCTCCTATATCTCATGTGCAGTCTGAAGTCCCATCACATTAGTCATCTCAAAATCAGTCAAGGCACTCAGCAATGCTTCCTTAGTTCTAATATTATTTTCAGCATCCTTAATCTTAGTAGCAGTAACCGGTCCATTCTGAGGAATAGAATAGGCATCCTTTGTAATCTTCTAGTAATCCTCTCCAAGACATTTCAAGTGAACCTCCATCTAGTTCTTCCATTTAGCATAGTTACTTCCATCAAATCTTGGACTGTCCTTCTTAAAGAAAACAACTCCAGTTGCCATCTTGGATCTCCTCAAGTGGTTAGGCTTCTTTCGGAGGATCTAGATCTGATACCAATTGTTGGCAACAACAATGAAGGAAAAATGAGAGGGGGGGATGGAATAGTTTTCGTTGGATTATCAAACTTAACCACAAATGCAAATTTGATAAACTGCAGTAACAACAAAGATAAGAAAACTGATAACACAACATACAACACCAAGATTTTTGATGTGGAAAACCCGGTTAAGGAAAAAACCACAGTGGGAACCTACCCACAATAAGATGATACTCTACAGTTTTATGTGTAAATATTACAATGGGGAATGCACATGCCTTCAGGCTCACTACCTAGAGCTCACTGCTCAAGATATGATAACCCAGAAGGCTACAACCCTTAGGGAAGGTTCACTACCTTACAATAATGATTGGAATACAATCCGGATTACATGAACTACAAATATAGCATCTCCTTATGCTTGATGATAGTTTCAGTTAAGTACATTTGTCTGCCCTACAATAATCTTTTCTCAATACACCACACTAAAGGATAAATGTGCTTAAAAACCACATATACCACTCTCTGATAATGCAAACACTATACTGATACCCAAATTGCATGACTAAATCATCTATATACCAATCATCAACCTTGGCAACAAGGTCGACTAAACCCTCATCTCACAATTATAAAATTATATCACATGATACAAAGATTGACCATCAGACCAATATAATGATATACATGACATAACATGGACCTAAACCAAATTTCCAAATATGCTTCACCACTAGAAATCTCGCCAAGATCAATCGCAACACGGTACACTACCAAGAATACTGCATAACATGAAGAATATCACCGAATCAAAAAAATCATCAAGAACTCACACAAGAATCAATGCGAACCACCAAAACAAATAGAACACAATCAATAAATACCAACCAACATATTAGAACCATCCGCAATAGCTGCACCAGCGCCACTTATCAAATCTTCATCAATCAACATCTGAAACTCAAGAACACTCAAACAATAGCAACTCGGTGTAGAAAGATAACATGCAGAGCACCAAATCATGAACCATCTAAAATGTAGATACACGTGAACATCCAAAAAATTCTCCCAAAATTGCAAAGCAAGATATCATTACGTCGAAATATATAGGAGGAAATACCAAACTCTACAAAGTACTGACCAAAAAAAGCAAGTTGCAAACTAGATCATATAATATGATCAATAAAGCTTTTGAATCACTATAACCAATATAGAAAGATATAATGATACTTGAGATACTCCATATACTGAACCATGATCCCAATAAACCAATCTGCAACTACCAGAGTAATAAATCACAGGAATATGTTGACATCAATGACAACAACAATCTTAGCAGTAGCAATGTCCAATAGAACCCTACAAGCTTCTTACTCTAGAAGGACAACACAAATTTTTATACACAAGATCCAATAATCTATTAGAACAATATTGTTTTCTTTTAAAAGTAACTCTTGTCTACTTCCCTAACTGGCATGCCTTGCATACCAGATTAGTAAGCTTTACCAACTTAGGAAGATCTCTCACTTCTTAAGTATAACTTATCTTAACCATGCAATTAAAATTCACATGACGCATCCTCTTATGCCATAAAAAACTTTCATTAATTTGATCAATCAAACAACTTTTACCACCAACATTCAAGTGAAAGATATTACCTTTAGTCTTTATCCCTAATGCAATCTCAATTCTGGAACCACTTAAGATTCTACACTTGCCATTCTTGAATTGCAAATCATATCCCTTGGCAACCATCTATCCAACACTCAAAATATTATGCTTTAGACCTTCTACATATAAGACATCATCAGTATTATGCTTACCATCAAGAGAAATGGAACCTCTACCATGGATTATACCAGCTTTGTCATCACCAAATCTTACTACACCACCATCATACTTTTCCATACTCACAAACTTACTCTTATCACTTATCATATGATGAGAGAAACCACTATCAATAAACCATTCATCTTTCTCTTCAAATTTAGTAGTCAAAGCTTTATCCTCATTAATGCAGCTAGTAGAATCAATAGGTACTGGATCATCTTCCTTGATAGTAATAAATACCCATTCATAATTACCTAATTTCCTTT
This sequence comes from Cryptomeria japonica, assembly GCF_030272615.1. Taxonomy (NCBI): domain Eukaryota; kingdom Viridiplantae; phylum Streptophyta; class Pinopsida; order Cupressales; family Cupressaceae; genus Cryptomeria; species Cryptomeria japonica. Next base: position 705,063,618 of record NC_081408.1, read on the forward strand.
CTCAGATTCATCATTTGTCACACCTTTATCAAACAAAATAATAACATTTCTTCTGATATTTAGGCTTGTATTGCTTCCTAGGAACTCTTTCTATACACCTTGAGGCAAAACGTTTATTTTATTACATGAAAAACATTTAAGAGGTAATTTTCCTTCATACTTACCAGCTCCTCTAGGCAATCTTCTAGTAATTAGGGCTTCAATCTCCTCAAGCTCTCTTTCTTCTTCTTCAAGTTCTCTCATCTCCTTCTCATATCTGGACACCCTTATAGAACTTTCTCCTGGATCATATTTCTTATTTCCAAAAATAGTAGCTTTGAATGCAGATTCTAACTTAGGAAGAGATTCACCAAATTCACTTAATTCAAAGGCAGCAAAATTTCCAATCAACATGTCTCTATTCACATTTGTCATGGTTTGGATCTCCTCAATAGCATTAGCTTTGTGCTTGTAAGCAGGAGACAGGGATCTCAATTCTTTAGCAACAATATTTAATTCTTCCAACACTCCACTGATACATATGATATTCAACACAAGCTTAGTCACTTTCTGCATAAAGGAGGTAATATTCTTGTCTTCGCTAATTCTCAACATCTCATACTTTCCCTTTAGGCTTTGCAACTTAACAACTTTCACATGGTTGTCACCCTCATACAAAGTCTCTAGCTTCTTCCAGATCTCATGAGCAGTCTACAAATCCATAACATTAGTCATCTCAGAATCAGTCAAGGAACTAAACAATGCTTCCTTAGCTCTAATATTGTATTCAACTTATTTTATCTCATTCAAAGTTGAAGGATCATTCAGAGGAACATTATACACAATTTTAGTAATCTACATTGATGCATCTCAAGTGACACTCCATCTGGCTTCTCCAAAGAGTGTAGTTTATTCCATCAAATCTTGAACTGTCCTTATTATAAGAATAGGTTGCCATCTCGGATCACCTCAAGTGATCAATCTTCTTTTAGAGGATCTAGCTTTGATACCAATTGTTGGCAAGAAGGCAAAAAACTTAGAGGGGGGGTGAATTAGTTTTCTCAAAAACTTTACTTAACTCAAACACAATTTTAGATCTGATAATTAACAATGAAAACATAAATCAACACCACATCAATAACACACATAACACCAAGATTTTGGACATGGAAAACTCAGTTAAGGGAAAAACCATGGTGGGAACCTACCCACAATATGATGATACCCTATTAGAAGTATATGAAATATTACAATGGGGAATGTACATACATTCAGGCACACTACCTGGAGATCACTGCTCAAAAACAACAAGAAGGAGGGCTACAACCCTTGGGAAGGTTCACTACCTTATAAAAACATTCAGATTACATCTGAAAGATCATGAAGTTGACATTTCCTCATGCTTGGTTACAGTTTCAATTAGGAACATGTTATGTTACTTCACACTTCTTCACACTTATTCACTGCTTTTGAAATATTAATACATTATTCGCACATCACACACCTCTTTCAATGATTATTACATTTATTTATGCATATCATCAACTTATTTCAAGGTTAGCTCAACACACATCACAAATTACAAAGATATAACAATACACACTACAATATTACATGTAGACCAAAATAATGTCGGCTAAGACATAGTATGGACCTAAATGAACACCTCGAACATGAAACACCTCCAAGAATTATGCCTCAAACATCCGCAACATGCTACAATCAACATGTCGGCCAAGAACATGAAGAACACCACTGGATCAAGGAAAATCATCAATAACAAGCACATTGATCAATGCAGACCATCAACATGGATAGGAAATGATCTAGAAACATCCACAAGCATCATGAATTACCACAACAACATCCGCACCGACACCATTTACTAGAATCTTCATAATCATTATACCAAACTTCAAGAAAACTAACTAACTGTCAAACTCAAAGATTCACTTACAGACCTCCAATTCAAGAACCAACTGAATTGAGGATACATATGAACATCCCAAATACTCTACCAAATCTATAAACCAAGATATTGCAACTCAGAGCAATGTGGAGCAAAATCCATAACACTGATCAACACTAGACAACTAAAAAACTAACCACAATACCATATCTCATAACAATCAAATCTTCATGTGAATATTTAAAAATTGAGCTAAATTAATTAGAGATACTTTTATCAAAACCCTTTAATCCACAACAACTCATCGACAACACACTGGCCAAACTAACTTAATTTGACTACAACACTAGACCATACAAAGGAATATGTTAACATCAATGCCAACAACACATTCCAACAACCTTCTCAACAATATACAACACTAACCATCCTCTCCTAGGAGATAACATGCTCCATGTGCACATATCACATGAAATTACTATGACAATACTCTAAACATGTATCAAGAGTAAATCATGACATAATATCAACCATCCTATCAAACAAGGATAACATGTCAAATGAAACCATAAACCACACCTCAACTAAGGAATCCATTAATCCTATAAGATGTTCACATCCTCAAACATCATGAAGATCAACATCTCCTACAAATGTGAAAGAACCTTTTGTAGCAACAGGAACTAAGGGACTCTAACATCTACACACTAAAAAAAATCCACCATCTAATGGTGATTATACATAATTGACACAAGATCCCACTGAACCATGATACCAAGCTCTTTATGGAATTGTGACAACCATCTCCTAAATGAATATCATCCAAGTCTTCACACACACAAGAAAAATTATTAATAATATCGATGAAACCAAGATCATCCCAGTCAAGAAGATACAAAACTGTCAACAAACCAATCAGAATCAATCTTACATTGCCACAACATCTCTGTCAAAAGCTCCCACTTAAAGTGAAATCAAGTTATCCATGACATCATGATAAACCATCCTCTATATGAGAATCAACTAAGGACCTCACATGATCAAAGAGCTCAAAGTACACAACATGAGCTCCTAAAATCCAAAGTTATCTTGATCCTCAAACAAAAAGATACACTGCCATAACCAATCAAGAATCCAATCAAATCATCACCAATAAAGTACCTGTAAATCCAATCATATCATGCCAAAATCTCTAAACACAATGAACATCTATTTCATCATGATCACCCCCATTGTAACAAGCATCCAAATCCCAATGTGTCCAACCTATAAGAATCACATAGTCAACACCACGGGTCCTCCATAATGATTCTACCTAGCAAAACTATCTCTCCTCCTCAAAATGTCAAGAAATTTGACAAAACCGAATGGCTAAAAAATACCACTAATTTAAATATGCACCAACAATGAAATATCTATGGGCATATACAACTCATTGTTGGCATTTTTGATGATTATGTTGTGATTGTCATTGATGGATACACACTTGCTATGAGATCACTTTTTGTATGTATAAGCTATGCTCAATTGGTATTTGCTTCAAACCAGTATTATGTTATAGTCTTTAGACTATCACTGTCTTGTAGAAAGTGTTTACCGATCTCAAGCGGCATGAGGACCTCAAGTAATTCGAGGATCTCAAGCGGAATGGATCAAAGGAACTAGAAGCGGCAATTATCATTTTCCCAGTCTTCATTTCTGTCAACCGGTAATTTGTTTAAAAGTTAAACCGGTATGTATGTGTGTAGCTGTTATGGTTTGTGGTGGTTGAAGAGTTCTTGTATGTGCGATCTTAACAACAAGATCAAGTCTATATGTTGTAATAGAGTGTGGATTTACTGAAGACTGAATTAATGCTGAAATGCATTAGCAATGAGCTATTATGGATCTAACCAAGTAGATTGTGCTATTTGCTAGATCATTCACTTGTTGATTACTCACATCTTTGACAAGTTAGAAACCCTTAACCGGGTAGGCCCAGAAAAGCCTTTGTAAATCCTCTAACAAGGTGATTCACATCTGTGGATCTAAAATCCTCTCACAAGGTATTCTTTAATCAGACTTATCTCCTAACAGAGATTAAGATTCCTAATAGGATCTGTTCTGGTAAAGAACATTGTATGACCTTAACCGATCTGGTTACTATTCTGCAGATAGTAACTTGTGAGTTTCATCTCACCGTGGTTTTTCCCATTTGGGTTTCCACGTCGAAATATCTTGTGTTATGGTGATTGTGCTTCTATGGGTGAATTCCTTACTTTTTGTTTGGTTTGCATTTGTGTTAACTAGTTTGTTAGTTAAACTGTTATACCAGTTTACTGCTAGACTAATAAAGTGTTTGAGTTCAATATTTTTTGGTATACTAATTCACCCCCCCCCTCTTAGTATTCATCAATTGGTATCAGAGCCAACCTTTCTATAAGTCTAACCACTTGGAAATAGATATGGGTGAATACACCTTGAGGGAACTTACTCATCGGCTCACTCAGACTGAGCAAGCCTATGATGAAATTAAAGTCAAATATAAGGCCTCTCAGGCAAAAAGGAGAGAGCATGCTGAAAAACTGATGGAGCTAACTAAAAATAGTTTCTCTGATGAAGCGGACATGGAAGCCCTAGTTCAAGAAGTTGAAAAACTGAATGAGTCTAATGCCAACCTAAGAAGGGAACTTGAAGGACTAACTATCAAAATGTGTCAAGAGCTTGAGAACCAGAGGAAAGCTAAAGATCTGGTAAAAGACAAAGATTATGAGATCTCCAAGCTGAAGCAAGAGATCAGTGCAATTACCACTCATCTTCATGAAAATAAAATGGAAAAGGAAGAAATGCAAGGTGAACTACACATGGTGGTTTCTGAGAATGCAACCTTGAAGGAATCCAATGCTGCCATTACCAAAGAACTTACTGAGTCAAAGGAAATACTTGCTAAATTCAATAAGAGTACTATCAAGCTAGAGCAGAAGCTTGAATCAGCTAAACTAGTAAAGAATACCCATGGACTTGGTTTCTCTAAATATGAGGAAGGTGAGACCTCTAGAACAAAAGATGGAACATCAAAGAAACAACTGGCACCAAAGGATAAAGGTAAGCAAAAGTTCAAACCTGTTTTCTTTAATTGTCTCAAGGAAGGACACACTGCTAATGTATGTATAAGTAAGGCTTACAATAACTTTCCTTATTTTCTAAATGATAAGCCTAGACCCAATAGATTCAATGGTAATTGTTATGCATGCAACAAGTTTGGGCATAGAGCATTTGAATGCAGGTCTGTCATGCACAACACCGGAAGGTATCCTCAAAGGAGTAAAGGAGCTTTTCCTAAACCCTCTGGGAATTGGAACCCAAACCGGTTTAGTACCTATAATTATTAGTCAAGAAGTAGTGGCTATCAAGCGGCTACTAGATGGAGAGCAACCTGTTTGATTTGTCATGGTAATGGTCACACTGCTGCAACATGGAGAAGAAAGAAAGGAAACATGAACAATGGACCTTGGAGAGCACTTGGAATGATTTGCTATCATTGCAACAAACCGGGTCATACAACAAGATTCTGCAGAACGAGAAAGAATATATCGGATGATATACTGGTAACTCCGGAAGGAAAGATAGATGTTGAAATCGTTCAAGCAAATATGAAGAAAACCTGGAAGAAGAAGCCAGAAGAAGTGATTCAAGAAGAACCGGTTTCTACACCTAGTGTGGAAGTCACTAAACCGACAAACTAAGCATCAGAAAAGCTTAGGGGGAGCAAATGGTGAAATATCTCAAACCCCCAGTTTACACTGATAAAAGACCTTAACCAGTAAGTGATACCTGTCAACTGGCAGAAGACCGGAAATGGTAAAAGGCAAATTAGGGTTTGCGCCCTAATAGTGGAGCATTTATTATGGTAGGTGGAGAACTTGTTTAAAAGGATTTTTCAAGTCATTTTTCACTTATCAATTCTTGAGCGAAGAAGTTTTTAAGCACTGAGCGATGAAAAGTGATTTGGATTGCAATTCGAAGAATTTTCAAAACCTTGAAGGAGAATCAGAAGTGAATATCAATCGGTCAAGTGTAGAACACAAAGCGGTATTTTAGCAGCCGAAGGAGTGTGTGGCGAAGTGTAATTTGCAAGCCCTAAATTTTGGATTACGAAGGTATTTCTCAAATTTCTCTATTTATCATGGCTTCCGCATCACACTCTAGCTCTAGTGCACCCACTGATCAAGTAGACTTCATTCAATGGAAAGCAAAATACAATGCCCTATCTCAAATACCCATTCGTGTTATAGTGGAGGAAGTCATTTCTGATTACATTGATTGTAAAATTGAAGACTTTGGATCTCTCGTAATCCATTCCCTATTGAGTTTGTTCTACGGGAAGGACAAGAAGATTAAACCAAAATTTAGCATATTGGAAAAGAAGAAGCTTCATAATGCAGTCTATTTCCTTGAAGATTTTTCAAATGATCACATCCACATCATTCTGAGTAGAGTGCATGGTGATAAAATGTACTTAGAGTAGATGCATGACATCACACTGAAAGTGATTCATGTCATCACCAGTTTCTGTAATGTTGGTGAAGTGTCAGCCCTAAGTAAGATTAGCAAGACAGGAAATGACCAAGCTCACCAATTCTATGAGCGACCAACAGGGAATGACCATCAATCCCATCAAGGATGATCTGGTCAAATATGTCTACATGGTAATAGGTTATCGGACATTTTATGCTAGCATGATCAACTCTATCTCTGATGCAGTGGTAAATGCTGCCTACCAGATGATCATGGAAGATGCATCATTTGACTTATGCACCTATATGCAAAGGCAACTTCTAGTGAACCTAAAGTCAATTAAACAAGACAATGCCTTGAGATTTAAGTTTGGACAACTATTGATTGGGTTGTTCTTCTACTTCCAAGGTTACTTCCTAGGAATCAAAGATATTCAATGGTCTGCCGACCAACCGGTTACAAAGAAAATCAAGGAAAGCCTTCAAGTGGTTGGAACCGGTTATTCGGAAGTTCCGAACAAATACTTTGATGAGTTCAGATGCAAAATGAGAAAAAGGGTGAGAATATCAAGTGATATTGTCAAGAAATATGAAGATGACATCTGCTTCACCATCAGAGTTGATGAGTGCATAATGGAGGCGATTGAGCCTAGACACGAAGAAGTGGAACCAATGGGATATGAGGTAATGTATGACATGCTAGATGGGTATGCCTACCCTACTCACCTCACCCCTTGATCCTAAGGCAAAGAGAATTGACACCTATTTGGAAAGGGTTACACCGGTTGAAGAACCATCAATAAAGAAGGGAAAGGCAGTACCTTCAGTATCGGCATCAGTTACCGCAACAAGTCCCAAAGTTACCAAGTGGTCACTAGCAAAGAGGAAACCAAAAGCTGCACCCGCCAAAGTCTTTGAGAGAAAGCGGAAGACAAAAGACACCACACCAGACTCAAAGGACATTGTGTCTAAAGAACAGCCTAAGAAGACTAGGCAAACAAGGAAAAAGACAAAGAGTGAATCGGCAACAATTGCACCGGTAAATATTGATATTTCCTCCTACAAACCTTTGACACATTGTCAAAGAACTATTAAGAATGTTAGAAGAAAATTGCTTAGTGATTTGCAAGAATATTTTGATGATTTCAATGACAAAGAAAAAGAGGAAGTTGAATAGGAAGTCATTCAATATTTATGTGTTAATGACCGGTCTCCATCAGAAATTAGATTTGTGACACTGGATTCTTTATATAACTCTTTAGATGATAAATGGCGCATTGCCATAGAGAAGGAACAAGAAATAAGAGAGGAAATATTTGCACAATATTTTCTTAATGTGTCAAATTCAAAACTTTATGAAATTATTGAAAAATACAAAGGCCTCTTCTTCATGAGAAGAAGAATACTCTTGTTGCTAGAAGGAAAAGTCCCTGAAGTGATAAAAGATACCCACTCTCATGCCCAAGCTACTTTAAAGTTGCATCAAGTGGCCGAAGCCAACAAGAAAGCTGAGCAAGAACTGGCAACCAATAAACTGGATGAGGTATATGACAGTGAAGGAGAATAGGTCACTGATCAAATGGATCCTATTGATGTTGATGCCTTCAATGGTGAAAATGTCACTCTGGGTACACCATCAGAAGTGGTAGGACAGGAAAAATAGGACAAAGCAAAGGCTGCCAAGGAGCAAGCAAAGAAAGAGAAGAAATGACAGGAAGAAGATAAGAGAAAGGAAGAGGAGAAGAGGAAGTAGGAAGAGGAGAAGAAGATGAAGGAAGAGGAGAAGAAGAAGCAGGAAGAGGAGAAGAAGAAGAAGGATGAAGAAGAAAAGGAGTAGAAAGAATAAGAAAAGAAGAAGGAAGAAGAGAAAAGAAAGCAAGAAGCAGAGGAGAAAAAGAAGGAAGAAGAAGATAAGTTAAGAGCCAAAGAGAAGGAGGAAGCAGCATAGAGCACATAGGTGGAGACCCCAAAGGCAACCGGTAGTCAAGCCAAATTGGCTAACATTACCAGTCCCATTGACCTCCAATCTACTAATGAATCAGAGCTACTACAAAGCATTAAGCTTGCTCAAGAACAACTAGAGGTGGTAAGGAGGAAGAAGGAGCAAGACGTGATCCAAGCTGCAGTGGACACTCTTACTGGTTTGATACCTGGTACCAACCTCCCCAATACCGATTCCTATCTGGCCCAACTGAAACTCTTATACACAATTGTGGAGGACCAAGTACAAAGCTTGGAAGAAGCTGCCGAAGTGCATGCCAAGAAGGAGCATCAAAAGGATTTGAACACTGCCTTGGTGAAGAAGTTGAATGAGCTTCGGTCCAATCTACAGAAAGCACAGAAGGACATCAAAGATACAATGGATGAGAGGAAATTGCTGCTCAATAAGATATGTCTACCCCATCTATTCTGTGATGATGTGCTTGCCCAGAAAGCCAAACTACAAACTGATTTGCAGACATTCATAAGCACCTTCAAGACCCCATATGATTCCTTTACCGCTTATGGGAAAACCATTCACTGGTTTCAACTTCAGGCCACAAGAATTGACTTGGCAATCAACAACTGGACCAAGGATTTGCAAGAACTGCAACTAGTTCTACTACCAAGACTGCAAATACTTTAGAAGTGCTATCTCAATCTGGATGCCTTGACAGTTACTCAAGAGATGAGTACCTTGGATACCATGGAGGAACAGGTATCCTAGACACAAATGAAGAGTGAGGTTGCTACCTCATTACTTGAGTCATGGTCCTTATCCATGAAGCAATTCATGCAGGACTTTAAATCAGTTTTTGACAAGTTTCACTCTTTATTGTCATAAATATATATTCAGCTAATAGAAACAGGGGTTATTCAGTTGTATTTTGTCATTGTTGGCAAAGGGGGAGAAGTATTCTGGTATTCAAAATTTTGATGCATGCTATGTATACTCATGTTTATCTCTGTAATGAATTAGTACACATTCTTTTTCTGCAAAGGGATAGTGTATATGCTTAGGAGGGGTATTTTTTATTATGGCATATCTTTTTGTAAAAACACTTAGACGTCAAAAAATTTCCTAAGTGTTGCCATCAATGCCAAAGGGGAAGATTGTTGGCATTTTTTATGATTATGTTATGATTTTCATTGATGGACACACACTTGCTATGAGATCACTTTTTGTATGTATGAGCTATGCTCAATAGGTATTTGCTTCAAATCGGTATTATGTTATAGTCTTTAGACTATCAGTGTCTTACAGAAAGTGTTTATTGATCTCAAGCGGCATGAGGACCTCAAGCGGTTCGAGGATCTCAAGCAAAATGGAGCAAAGGAACTAGAAGCGACAGTTATCATTTTCTCAAACTTCATTTCTATCGACCAGTAATCTATTTAAAAGTTAAACCGGTATTACTCTAAATTACCAATCGATAATCAGTAAAGTTGTATAAACTGGTAATACTCTGTGATGAGTTACCAACCAGTTATCAGTAAAGTTGTATAAACCAATAATACTCTATGATGAGTTACCAACTGGTATATCTTTGTGATGAGTCACCATCCACCGACACTTTGACGGTGATTTTGTGTCGTGTTACCAAATGTGTCTAGATACAATGAACCTAGGAACTTGCAATGTAGTCCTATTGGACCGACATGAAATCAGATTCCTTTTAAGGACATCATGTCTAGGGTTTTATAAAAAAAAGGTATGTATGTGTGTAGCTATTATGGTTTGTGGTGGTTGAAGAGTTCTTGTATGTGCGATCTTAACAACAAGATCAAGTCTGTATGCTATAACATAGTGTGGATTTACTGAAGACTGAAGTAATGCTGAAATGCATTAGTAATGAGCTATCATGGATCTAACCAAGCAGAGTATGCTATTTGCTAGATCATTCACTTGTTGATTACTCACATCTTTGACAAGTTAGAAACCCTTAACTAGGTAGGCTTAGAAAAGCCTTTGTAAATCCTCTAACAAGGTGATTCACATCTATGGATCTAAAATCCTCTCACAAGGTAGTCTTTAATCGGACTTATCTCCTAACAGAGATTGAGATTCCTAACAGGATATGTTCTAGTAAAGAAAATTGTATGACCTTAACCGGTCTGGTTACTATTCTGCAGATAGTTACTTGTGAGTTTCATCTCATCGTGGTTTTTCCCATTTGGGTTTCCATGTCAAAATCTCTTATGTTATGGTGATTGTGCTTCTATGGGTGAATGCCTTACTTGTTGTTTGGTTTGCATTTGTGTTAACCAGTTTGTTAGTTAAACTGTTATACCGGTTTACTGCTAGACTGATAAAGTGTTTAAGTTCAGTATTTTTTGGTATACTCATTCACCCCCCTCTTAGTATTCATCACTCATATCCAAGCCATATATGCAACTTGTAAGTATATATTTCTTACAACACTACACATCTTATGGACCCAACAATGCAACATTCATACCAAAATAAAAACTAATAATCATGTCGATAGGAGATAAGTATAAGATACATGATGAGTATATAATGACATAAACTCTAAATCTCCAACATGTAACATGCCATAAACTCATAATATCAATATAATCAAAAGAACCCATAAACAACTTTAATCATATCAAACATACTCCAAACTTGATCCATTATGTAGTGCTCTAAACAAGATTTCCATCAATTATTGAAAGTCCAAAATACAATTCTATTTGCTCAAGTTATGACCTCTCAAAGCCATAAAGGTACCCTTGGACTTCTAGCTAACATTTCACTATCCAAATAACAAAATCTAGAAACTTTGATCACACCACTATATAGTGCTCTTAGTCAACTTTCCAATGATGATGAGAAGCCAAAAAATAGACACTATTAGCCCAAGTTATGCTCCATGGGAAAAATTCACCTATTAGACTATATTTGCAAAATAAAAAAACTGGGGGAGGTTCCACAAAATGCCAATATGCCCTATTTTTGCATTTTTACTTTTTTTAAATAATTTTTTCAATTGCCCCCATTTACATTTTTTCTATTTTTATTTTGAAGAAATAATATTTTATCAGTGATGGGATAATTTTCATTTTTTATGATTTTTGATGACTTGATGACTCTAAGATCATACTACTAAATGGCCAAGGGTCCAAGGGCTAAAAGTTTTTTACAATTTTTTAAATGTTCTCTAAAATAGGCCAAATTTTATATGAAAATTTGTCTCCTAGCCAGCTTGAATCCAACCATGAGATCTTTTTTGTCTTAGGATTTCATCTACCACACTTCCCCCACAAAACCCTCATGTGAATGCAAAACCAAGAAACCCATTTGAGCCATGATTTTCTAAACCCAATCTGCCAACAACCCATTATAACAGGAAACTGAAAAGTCTCATATCTACAATAAACAACTTACAAAAACCTCATATGTAGCCATATCTTTCATTCTCTCATGCATTTCATAGATTCAACTCCTAGGGTTATAATACCAAAACCATGGCTTTGATATCAAATGAAAGGAAACTTGCAGTCATTTAATGACAATTTCCACATAACCCAATTTAGAAATCAAGTAATTAAGCACTTCAAATATGTATCCAAAGAATAGACAACATACTCATTGTTTACCGCTACAACTGATAAATTATATATAGAAAATAATAATATACATGACAATGCTTACCGAACACAACAGTAAGATATATCTTTATTTACACATGCAATTATTATAGAGAAGAAGACCAAAGATGGTCGACCAAGGATTACAATTCACTTGAATACACCATACTCCCTTCCTTGGTGATACACAACATATTTAAAGGACCTGACAGTTGCCGAGAAGTACACAACCGTCAATGAACTGATACATTAACTACACGACAGTGACAACCCACTTAATACAAATAATTAATACATTGGCAGATAACAAATATTATCAAATGTAAAAATAGGCATTTAATGTCAACTACATATGCTCCCCAAAAGAAAAAAGTCATCTTCCAAACAACAAGTAAACATTAAGTAATATTTGGAAATACTAATGGCAAGAGTGTAGGCAATGACTTGTACTAGACAATCCCAACTTGTAATGTACCTGCCAAATCAAATGGAGGTTTGGTGGCAATGTCCCTTGTAGGGGTTTGCGAGCAGCACCCCCAATGAGGTCAAGGGGCAGTACCCCTCGCAGGGTCAAGGGGTAGCACCCCTCGCAGCATCTTGAGGCAATTCCCACCAAATTACAACCTTCAAAACCACACAAAACTCCATGGCACAAATGATTTTTGTGATTTTTTAAGATGCCAAAAACATCGTCGATGAAGCCTTAAAATGGAGATTTCACTCCTACCACTTTCTTTTTCTGTTCTTCCCATATGACCTAGTACACATCTGTATGAAAGAGTGTTGTTGTTGCTGTACAAAAAAAGTCAAAACTTGACCCCATAGGAACAATCAAGGATAACCATACAAGCAAGGCATGAAATCTTCGTACGGTGGAAAACTGTCGTACGATATATACTGAAGCACATAGTCGTCGTACGAGGTAACACCCAAGCCATACATAGTAACATAAATGCTCCCTAACGAGAACTATTGGCTGTCATATTGGACACCAAGAAAGTTGTATGAGATGAGTGGACATGTTCAATGTCATATAGAATGAGAAATAAGATGGCATACGATGTGTCCACTTAAATGTTGTACTCTACAAATAGAATGTCGTACACACTGGTAGACTGTCGACCATATGAGAAATAGTCCCTAAAGGGTCTGTACATGATGATGGTATGGGTGTACAAAAAATGGGGATGTCATACACGATGAATGCGGTATGCAATAGTTATGTTATACGTGATAGATGCCAAGGGGATGCCAATGTGCCACAATGTCAAATTGTCGTACGGGGTCATGAACAACTTGCCCATCATGGAAATAACCACCTTCACAATGTCATCATATATGTGCAAATGATGCAAAATAAGGCTGTTGTGCAGATGCAATTTGAAACTATCGTACAAGGAAGTTGGGAGTATGAGCTTCTACATAAATTTCTTGTGACATTGATTTTCCTTCACAAGTACCTGTACATTCCACATTATATATTATGCTCTTCATACTTTCAGATGTACCCCTCATAACTTTATATGCTTTCATTGATTTCTCTCCACCAAGAGTTGTAGCTTCAAAAACATTACATGTTGGTGAAAATAGCTCATAGTCCTCCATTTTCCAGTGGAATAGTCTATTCAATGAACTCGTCTCATCTTCAGAGCAATCTTCTAGTTTGAGCACCCCTTCATCGGTGGGTTCCATGTCTTTCCTCCCTATGTACATACCTAACTCTCCACCCTCAAACTCTGAGTCAAAGGATGTCAGTTCTTCACTCACCGCCTAGTTCCTCAAGTCAATGGTGTGCTTCCTCCCATCACTCTTAATCGAGAGTGTGTTTTGCTTCTAGTTATGATTTTCCTTGGCAATAATCAACCATCCCCTCCAATGAGTGCATTGTATGCCTTCATCTGCAATGAGATGAGAATGAATTCCAAGAAAAAATGTTGTGTCCCAATCATTACTTTTTGTACCATCAATATTCTCAACAGCTCGATGTCGTGTTGGTATACACCTACCAAGTGGAAGGTCGGTGACCATAGTGTCAACTTCCCTAGAGATTTCCAAGTGTCCTCCAACAACATGATTAACTCCTGAGCCCCTGTCAATGATGGTGTTTTCCAACTTTTGGCCCATTATTTCCATCTTGATAATAGTCAGCTTCCTCCTAATGCTCGTTGTCAGCAATATTGGATTGTTGGCCTCATTCCCTTCGGGTTGTGGTTTTCCCATCAATTCCTCCTCTTATGGCTTACATTGTTTTTGGATGATTGTGTCATCACTGCCTATGTTGGCAATCACCATTCTTAATTGAAATATGGTTTGAAGAAGGTCTTCCACCTAAATGGGTATGGTTGTCTATAGCACCTACCAAACTATGTTCTTCTTTGAATCCTACAATGGCGTTCTTGTAGTTCCATTGGAGGTTACTTGTCCCTTCACCAACTTTTGTTCTACTTTGGCTTTGGCTTCTTGGAGTAGTCCCTTCTTCATACAAGCATCTAGGTACATCAACTTCTTCCTCTGTGCTCTCGTGATTACCAAAATAGCCTTGTCTTGTTCCTCTACATCCAACATATTAATACCCTTTTGCTTCAGGTAGTCAATGTCTTCATGATTATCGGGTCCACACTATTTTCACAATAGTTGTATGTTGTCTTTCTTATTTTGGCAGTCTCTTGCAAAGTGTCCCCATTCACTACATTGTCGGTATTGTATGATAGGAAATCCCCTGGAGTCATAATTTATTTTGTTTTTCCCTTGTTAATTTTCATTATCGTCGTGTGATACATTTTGTCGTCGTGTGATACATTTTGTGGTTTTGATGGGCTGGACTCTTCCTATGTGAATAGTATTTGTGTACTTCTCATCTTCAAATTGTATGGGCACTCCTTGGTTGAATGCCCCAATGCTTGGAAAATATCACAAAACCTATTTCTAGGACAATTACCTTTTGTGTGCCCCTCAATTTTGCATTCAGTACACCATAGTTCATTACTTTATTTACTGATTCCTTTCTCGGTCTTCAATTCTTTCATCATTCTCAACATATCCCGTCAAAGGGTTTGTATGGTTCTGGATTCTTCATCATTGCTACCTTCAATGCTCTTGTCATCATCGGTCTTTCTCTTCCCTTAGGAGGAAGTTTTGTTTTCACTCTTGATGTCCATCACTGATTGTAAGCATCAATGTATGAGGATGGAGGCACTAATTTCATCTTCTTGTGCAGTGAAGGGATCAATCTCTCAGTGAACCACCTCTTCTTCAACTCGTCAACTGGTTGGTTCTCCATCTTGTTTAACAACTCTTTGAGCCTACAATTGTAAGCATGTACACTCTTGCTTTTGCCCTGATTGGTATTATACATTTCTGTGACAATCTCATTGTCATTCCTCAGGAGTTTAAACTCTTCTTTGAACACCTTGTTTAGATCAGTCCATCCTGCCTTGCACTTGGCATCGAGGTCTGTGTACCAGTCAATGACAATTCCCTGAAGGGTGGCAGGAAATTCCTTTTGCCAGTAGTTTTGGTCATTCAGGCCATTTGGCTCTCATTTACTTATACATTTTTTCCAATGTCATACGAGATCCTCCAATCCATATGTCAGCAACAACCAAGAGGGAAGACTGAGAAGGGAGGTGAATTAGTCTTCACTGGATCAAAAAATTTCACTACAAAAATAGATATGATAAATCGCAGTAATAAGATAGATAAGAAAATTGAAAGAACAACACACAACACCAATATTTTGATGTGGAAACGTTGATTAAGGAAAAAACCACGTTGAGAACCTACTCACAGTAAGATGATACTCTACAGTAGTATGTAAAAATATTACAATGAGGAATGCACATGCATTCAATCACACTACCTAGAGCTCAATGCTCGAATATAATTACCTGGAAGGCTACAACCCTTAGGGGAGTCTCACTGAATTACAACAATATTCAGACTACAATCTGGAAGAAATGAACTGATAGAATAGCATCTCCAAATGCCTGATTATAGTTTTGGTTAAGCACAAATGTCTACCCACCAACACCAATCTCCACACAACACTTCACTAAAGGATAAATCTCTTGTTCACACATACACCACTCTTTGATAATGTATACATAACATCGACACCTAAATTGCACGAATATATCACCTATATATACAGTTCATCAATCTTGATAACAAGGTCGACTAAACCCTCAACCCTCAATTACAAAATTATATCACATGATACAAAGACTGACCACCAAACCAATATAATGATTTACATAGCATAGCATGGACCTAAATCAAATTCTCAAATTCTCAACTCTATCAAAAATCACACCAAGATAAATCGCAACAGGCTACACCACCAGGAAAAACTGCATAACACAAAAATCATCATTGGTTGATAGAAACCACCAAAAAATCACACAACAGTTAATGTGGATCACAAAAACAAATAGGACATGACTAGGAAACACCAGCAAGCACATTAGAATCATTAGGAACAACTACACCAACACCACTTATCAAATCTTCATCGATCAATATATGAAAGCTCAAGAACACAACCAATCAGCAACTGTCACAAAGAAAGATAACTTGCAGAGCACCAAATCAGGATCAATCTGAAATGAAGATACAAAAGACTATCCCAAGAAATATCCCAAAATATTGGCACAAGATCTGATCATACCAGGATATATCAGAGGATATTACTGAACTCTACAAAATATTGATCAGCAAAACAACACTGCAAACCGGATCATAAAATCTTCCCAATCTGCAATCAATAAAGCAATACATAGGAATATGTTGACATTAATGACAACAACATATCCTACTAGCAACAATGACCAACAATATAAAACAAACTCCCCCTTTGGCATTGATGGCAACATATGAATGTGAAAAACAACCAATGCAAAGCAAGAAGAAATCTCCAACAAACTCCCCCTAAGATCAGGACATATAAAGCAATTTTTCACACGATCTCTCTTCCCCTTTGATAGAAATGCCAAAGATCTCAAAATAGAAAACCAAACTATCTCTCCACAAAATAGAAACATGAATCACAGGAATCTCTCCCCCTAAAACATAGACTACTCCACCAGAGGAGCAACACCAACTCATCAATCTGGGTAAAAGGATAAGACTGTGAAGTCCACCAAATTGATGCAACTCAATGCATCTAGTTCTCATCAGGAGGGGTGAATACCCCTAACTTGTCTCTCAAATAGACAAATGTATCTGCAGGAAAAGGCTCAGTGAAAAGATCAACTATTTTTTCCTTTGTAGATACATACTCCAACTTGACCTTCTCTTCTCTGACTTTCTCTCTCAAGTAATGATATTTGATTGACACATGCTTAGAATTTGAATGTTGCACCAGATTCTTTGACATGTTAATAGCACTAGAATTACCACAATATATAATAGTAAGCTCATAATAGATAACTCTGATATCTTTCAACATTTGCTTCATCCAAACTACCTGAGTGCAATTACTAGCAACAACAATGTACTCAGCTTCAACAGTAGATAAGGATGTTGAATCTTGTTTCTTACTATCCCATGAAACCAATTTCTTACCCAAAAAGATTGCTCCACCAGTAGTGCTCTTCCAGTCATCAATACCACCAGCCCAATATGCATTAGTGTAGGCACACAACATGAAATCATAATTCCTCGAATACCACAAACCATAATCTATAGTTCCCTTCAGGTATCTAAATATTCTTTTTAATACTAGTGACATGACTCTCTTTCAAATTGGCTTGATATTTATTAGGCATGCACACAACATGCATAATGTTTGGCCTAGTCTGAGTAAGATATAATAGTCTACCAACCATAGATCTATACAAACTCTGATTAGCTTTCGGAGATTCATCATTCTTTGATAATTTACAACTAGTCACCATAGGATTTCCAACCAGTTTGGAGTCATCTAACCCAAACTTCTTCAACTATTCCTTCAAAAACTTAGTTTGAGATATAAATATATATTTTTCAAACTGTGAAATTTGTAAACCTAAAGAAAATTCATCTCACCAATCATAGACATCTCAAATTCTTTCTGCATATCACCAACAAACTTCATGCTCAAGTCATCATCACCTCCAAAGATAATATCATCAACAAAGACTTCAACAATCAGGATGTTATTATTCTCTATCTTAAAATACAGATCACTATCAGCAACACCTTTAGTAAATCCCAATTTCAACAAATGCTTATCTAATCTAACATAATAGGCTCTAGGGGCTTGGTTCAATCCATAAAGAGATTTCTTCAACTTACATACCATGTCTCCATCATCTTATAATGAAAATCCATTAGGTTGCTCACTATAGACTTCTTCCTCTAGCTCACCATTCAAAAATGTAGATTCAACATCCATCAAATATACCTTGAAATCTTTATAAGAAACATATGCAAGCAACAACCTAACAACTTCAAGTCTAGCCATTGGAGCAAAAGTCTCCTCATAATCAATTCCTTCTTTCTAAGAATATTCTTTGCAAACTAGTCTAGCTTTATTTCTGACAACTTCACTGACTTCATTCAATTTGTTTCTGAATACCCATTTAGTACCAATAATGTTCTTATCCTTAGGTCTAAGCACAAGTTCCCATGTGTTGTTCTTTTCAATTTGATCTAATTCTTCTTCCATAGCTCTCATCCAACTTTCATCTTTACAAGCTTCAACAACATCTTTAGGTTCAACTTTAGAAATCAAACATACTTATTCAGCAACTAACCTTCTTCTAGTCATTAAACCTTTATTCTTATCACCAATAATCTGATTTTCAGAATGATTCAATCTTACATACCTCAGAGTCTTCTGATTGTTCTGATTATTAGGTTCATTCACTTCTTCACTAGCAGCAACAACATCCAGGTTAACTATCTCTGCCAGATCATTCTTCTTAGGTACTTGACTATGAACAGGGGCTAAAATAACATGTTGACCATCATCATATCCACATGCTTGGATCTCTTTCCCAAGGTTCTCATCCACCTTCACATTTTCACTTTCCACTATCTTTCTCAGTCTCTTATTGTAGCACCAATAGGCTTTTCTCTTTGTAGAATATCCTGAGAAAATTCCTTCATCACTTTTAGCATCAAACTTTCTTATATCCTCATCTCTCTTGATATAACATTTGCTACCAAATACTCTAAAATATCTCATAGTAAAAACATGACCAAACCAAAGCTCACAAGGAGTCTTATCGATATCACCTTTAATATGAACTCTGTTGAATGTGCAAACAACAGTGCTAATAGCTTCTTTCCAGTAGATCTTCAAAACATTTCCTTCAATCAGTATAGTCCTTGCAACATCCAAGACATTTTTGATCTTCCTTTCAACAAACTCCATTCTGTTGAGGGATTATAGGAGCAAATAATTGTCTTCTAATCCCATGCTTCTCAGAATAAATTGAACTTACCAGAACAAAATTATCCACCTCTATCAGATCTCAGACACTTTACCTTCAATCTGGGCTCAGTCTCCACCTTTTCTTTGAATATCTTAAATTTGTCCAATGCTTCTGATTTCTCCTTCAAACAGATAACCCACATCATCCTGGAATAATCATCAATTAGCAACATAAAATATTTGTCACCCTACACACTTCTAACATTTGTAGGTCCACATAGGTCAATATGCACAAGATCAAGTAGTCCATCTAATGTATATTGTTTGCTCTTGAAAAAAATCCTCATTTTCTTACACAATTGACATTCCTTACATACCGGATTAGCAAGCTTAACAATCTTAGGTAGATCTGTAACAACATGTGTAGAATAGACCTTAATCATTGAAGAAAAATTAAAATGACATATTCTCCTATGCCACAACCAACTCTCATCAATCTGAGCAATCAAACAAATTTTCTCACTGACATTCAAATGAAAAATGTTACCTTCAGTCTTAGCTCCAAATGCAATCTCTATACTGGAGGCATTTAGAATCTTGCATTTTCCATCCTTGAATTGTAGATCATAGCCTTTATCGGTTATATGTCCAACACTCAAAATATTGTGCTTCAAACCTTCAACATACAAGACATCATCAGTGTTATGCTTACCATCAAAATAAATAGAACCTCTCCCACGGATCACACAGGCTTTGTCATTTCCAAATCTAACTATTTCACCATCATACTTTTCCATGTTCACAAATTTTCTTTTATCACTAGTCATATGATGTGAAAAACCACTGTCAATTACCCATTCATCTTTCTCTTCAACTTTAGCATCTAAACATTTCTCCTCAATAGTGCATCTTGTGGAGTCAGCAGGTATAGGTCTATCTTCCTTAATGACAATAAACACAACTTCATCTCATTTTGATTCTTCATTTGTAACACCTTCATCAGCAACATAATAACAATTTTTCTGATTCCTAAACTTTTGGTTAGTCTTGTAGGGTTTATCATACTTCTCATGCTTTTCATATCTATCATTCCTATCATTCTTATCAAACTTATCATGCCTGTCATACTTAGCCATTCTCTTCGGGCATCTAGAAGAAAAATGTCCTATCTTATTGCAAGAGAAACATTTCAAAGGCAAATTTCCATCATACTTATCGACTCCTTTAGGCAATCTCAGACTTTCCATGTGATTCTCCAAATTCACTCAACTCAAATGTAGCAATCTTTCCAACTAGCATATCTCTTGTTACTGTAGTCACACTTCAGATCTCATCAATAGCAGCAACCTTATGTTTTTAAGCAGGAGGCAAAAATCTTTGCACCTTAGCAACAATTTCATCTTCCTCAATGGTTCCACCAGCACATCTGATACCTAAGACAAGGTCATTCACCTTAGCCATGAAATAGTGTATGTTCTCATCGTCTCTCATCTTCAATGTCTCATATTTTCCTTTCAAACTCTGTAGCTTAGCAACTTTCACCTATTTATCACCTTCATATAGGTTCTCAACCTTTTCCTAGATCTCATGTGTGGTCGGAAGTCCCATTACATTTGTCATCTCAAAATCAGTTAGGACACTAAGAAATGATTCCTTCACTCTAATATTATGTTTAGCTTCCTTGATCTCATCCAGAGTAGATGGTCCATTTGGAGGAACAAAATATGAATTCTTTGTAGTCTTCTAGTAATCCTCTCCAAGACATTTCAAGTGCACTTCCATCCAGTTCTTCCATATAGCATAGTTACTTCCATCAAAACTCAGACTGTCATTCTTAAAGATAACATCTTGAGCTGCCATCCCAGATCTCCTCAAGTGGTTAAGCTTCTACCAGAGGATCTGGCTCTGACATTAATTGTTAGTAGCAACCAAGAGGGAAGAATGAGAGGGGGGGGGGGTGAATCAGTCTTCACTGGATCAACAAATTTAACTACAAAATAGATCTGATAAACTATAGTAATAAGACATATAAGAAAATTGGAAGCACAACACACAACACCAATATTTTGACATGGAAAACCCGGTTAAGGGAAAAACCACGGTGAGAACCTACCCATAGTAAGATGATACTCTATAGTAGTATGTAAAAAATATTACAATGGAGAATGCACATGCATTCAGGCACACTGCCTAGAGCTCACTACTTAAATATAATGGATCGAAAGGCTACAACCCTCAAGGAAGTATCACTAACTTACAACAAGATTCAGACTACAATCTGGAAGAAATGAACTGAAAGAATAACATCTCCAAATGCCTGATTACAATTTTGGTTAAGCACAGATGTTTGCCCAGTAACACCAATCTCAACACAACACTTCACCAAAGGATAAATCTCTTGTTTGCATGTACACCACTCTCTAGTAATGCAAACATAACATCGACACCTGAACTATATGAATATATCACTTATATATATAGTTCATCAACCTTGATAACAAGGTCGGCTAAACCCTCAACCCTCAATTACAAAATTACATCACATGATACAAAGAATGACCACCAGACCAATATAATAATTTATATAGCATAGCATGGACCTAAATCGAATTCCCAAACGCTCAACTCTACCGAAAATCTTGCCAAGATCAACCGCAACATACTACACCACTAGGAAAAAAACGCATAACATGAAAATCATCACCGATTGATAGAACCCACCAAAAACTCACACAATGATCAATGCAGACCACTAAAACAAATAGGACACCACTAGGAAACACCAACAAGCACATTTGAATCATCATGAATAGTTGCACCAACACCACTTATCAAATCTTCATTGATCAACATCTGAAAGCTCAAGAATAGAACCAGTCAACAACTGTCACAAAGAAAGATAACCTCCGGAGCACCAAATCATGATCCATCTGAAATGAAGATACACAAGACCATCACATCAGAATATATCAACAAAACAACATTACAAACTGGATCATAAGATCTTCCCAATCTGCAATCACCGGAGCAATACACAGGAATATGTTGACATCAATGACACCAACATATGCTAGTAGAAACACTGACCAACAATGTCCAACACCATCCCCTATAAATTTATGGAGTTTCTGCTTCTCCTGGGTGTTCATCATTTTTTTCACTCTAAAGGTACTAGAGGAGTCTTTAGCTCAGGCCCCCTTATTCTTAGTTCCTCGATGAGGGATAAGCTTTTGCAAATTGGCTTCTCGCCTACTTACTCCTTTGTGTGTTGGACCTGGGGGACTGTTTTGACAACTACGTTCTGGTGCTTTCCTTACACTCTTGATCATGCACATTTCCTCTACACATCCACCTCTAGCATCCCCAACACTTTGGGTACTTCCAGGTGTGTCAGACCTAGATGAATTTTTTTGACCACTATGTTATGATGCTTTCCTTGCACTCTCAATTATGTGCACATTCTCTACACGTCCACCTCCAGCATCCCAACAATTTGGGTACTTCCAAGCTCTGACTTGTCCTTATGCTCCCTCTAGTCAAGGGTCAATTGATCACCTAATTACTTGGTCTTGACCACCCTATGGCTTCTTCTCCCTTTTATTAGGGTCTACGGGCATGAATCACTCAAGACTCACCCAACTTCTTTTAAGGAAATGACGCCAAAATGTTTACCGCTACAACTAATAAATTAAATATAGGAAATAATAATGTACATGACAATGCATACTAGACACAATAGTAAAATATATCTTTATTCACACATGCAATTATTACAGAGAAGAACACCATAGATGGTCGACCAAGCATTACAATTCACCCTTCCTTGGTGGTACATAACATATTTAAAGGACCCAACGGTTGTTGAGAAGTACACAATTGTCAACCAACTGATACATTAACTACTCGAGAGTGACAACCCACTTAATACAAACAATTAATACATTGACAGATAACAAATATTATCGAATATAACAATAGTTATTTTATGTTGACTACACTCATAAAAATGACACAATATATACACTAGGAAAACCCTCATGAAAGAAAATATGATATTACAATGTTACAATACAACATCAAGTGGCCCCAAGAATATTCCAAAGGAATCTCTACACATTACACATCCATGTGCAAAACATAATAAATAAAATATTACAATTATAAACTTTATTATGAAAGGTGTACAACACCTATATTTCCAACAATGACGGTGTTGTATTATACCTATATATTGTGATGTATTCTGAGAGTTTGATAGTTCTTGAGTTATCTTTGGATCTTCATTAGTGATACTCCTCAGAGAGAAGCTTTCTCTAAAAGCATGTTGTAATATGTTGTTGATTTTTTTAAAATATATTGGGTGGCTTTTAGAGTGTGGCTTTTCTACTAAAATAATTTTCCCCACATAAATCATTAAGTTAATTTTTTACAACTATTGTAAAAATATAAAAAAATTGCATAACCCTCCTCTCAAGGTTAGTGTAGGAAGTGTTGAACACTTTTGAATGTTGAGAGGTGAGGGGGTGAATCAACATGTATTAAAACTTAACCAATTAATTATCATTCATTCCATCTACCACATGTGCATAAGTAAAGAACTAAAAACACAATAGCAATCACACATGAACACCAAGATTTTACATGCAAAACCCAATGAAGTAAAAACCATGGTGAGAGCTATCCCACTATATGAAAAAATAGGTTACAATTTTTTAGGCTCTAGGCCAAGGAAGCTCACTACTCTTGATATGGGCTTGCAAGACTGAGGTGCACAACCTTGGGGTGAGATACAAGGGACTTGCATTACTAAGACACACAATCTAAAGGCAAGATACAATAGAGACTTGAAAACATTGAATATCACTTATTCAAGGTAAGATACAAAGCATTTGAGAATAAAATATCAATATGATTGAATTGTTGAGAAACACATCCTCTTATATGTTGATTACAGTCCACTATTAATACACATCTGAAACTACCTTCATTACTAGTCAATTGCACTTGCCCACCTTTAAACTTACATAATATCACTCAATCACACCAAAAAACTTATTCTTCTTCCTCCAAAATTATTTCATCATTTATATACCATTCATAATCAAAATAACATCAATTAGGTCAACCAAATTAGATGTAACATGTAGATATAAATAGTCAGCCCAAAAACAATCTTCAAAGCAATGCAAAAAGTAGAATGAGGTGTGTGAAGCATAAAATTATGTTGGCACACCTTTCTATCCATCCCAAATCAATGCCTATAGTTCTACATGCTACCACACAAACCAGAACATCACAAGTTGGATCCAAGAGATAAAACTGTTAATGCTTACTAACCAAATTAACTCAAAACATGATGTGGACCACCAAAAACACTTGTCAATTAACCACATAAAATTATTAGAGGCCAACACAACTAAATCATTGAACTGTACCACCAAAATTACTAAAGGTAGAGGAATGTAATGCATTCTTGCAAGCTATCACTCTGTCACTACATAAGTCGATACAAAAACCAACATAACTTCAACTATACAAATCAAATGAGAACTTAGAAACTGATATATATATATATATATATGTAGCATTTAAATCCACCAAAATTATACAACAACTGCAATAACTGATGAAGCAATGTGCCATAATGCAGACCAAATTTTTGAGTATACTTTGAAAAACTATTCACTAGAATAGTCACACTTAGCCAATACCAATTGTCGACCACTAAGATAATCTCCAAAGCTCCAACAATGGCATAATACAACTATATATACTATTTGTAATGGTGGGAAAATGGTGAGTGATGGATCAAGAGAAAAAACTACCCTTTCCCTCAAAGAGAGATGAGAGTTTCACTATTGATTATCCTTCAAGCACTTTTCACCACTACATTAGGAAGAAGGGGATGAGATAATTCACTAGATTCAATCTCTCCACACAAAGATGGTAGATTGAATTCTCAATGAATTGAGAATGTTAGGATGATCACCCTTTTCCTTGTCTGAGATGGAAAGGAATTTGATTGAATTATGTAGTGCAAAAGTGACAAAGAATTGATTATAACTTGAGATTGGAATATGGGATGAAGTTGTGCACCTGAATTTGGCAGTAGAATGTCAAGACAAAGTCGCCCTGTGAATTTGAGGAAAAGTTGCTTGGACCGTGGCAGGAATGTACATAGTCCTTCGAAAAATTTGTGAAACAAAAAGAGTTTTCCAAACTCTACAAATGAAGCCCAAATCCAAAAGTACAGCTGCGCACCTACAACCTACACACATAAAAGAGAGGAAAATGGGTTGGGATTGGGGGTTTGCCTATAGGTCAAACCCCAGTTTTGGAATTAACCAAGTAATGAAAGAAAGTACTTGCAAGTAGATGTAAATGAAAGACTGAATTGTGAATCACCTCAAGGGAGGTTATAGTAGCAATGTTGATAGAAATGCTTATGTGGAATTGTATGTTGGAATCAATCTCCTCTTCAATGGTTGAATCCTTGACTTGAATGCAACACCTAGCCTTGAAGGGAGACTTGATAATGCTCAATGCTGGAAAAGAATACTTGAATGCTCTTGAATGCTTGATCGCTTGTGAATTTCCCATTCATCCAACTTCAACTTATTGAACTTATGCAAATGAGAGGACAAATGCCCCTTAAATACATGTTTGGTGGATTTGAATTTCATCACATGCCAACATCGGGGGAGTTTCCTGCCTGAGGCACAACCAACAATGCAACCCTAGGAAGGGTCCTGCCCCAAAATAGGGTAGGGATAGGGGTACCATGCCCCTATCTAGGGAGGACAAGGGTGCCACACCCCTTTCCAAGGGGGGATAGTGGCGCCACACCCCTAACCTACCCCCTTTCTCCAAGGCAGAATGTGGATGAGGTGATGCAGAGGCCAAGGAAGAAGCTATTTTTGCAAGATGAGCACTCTCTAGTCTCCAATCAGGCTAGAGGATTCAAGCTCGCATGCATGACCCTAATGTAGTCAAAAATTGCTAGGGTCGCAATTTTATTACACTGTACTATTTTAATCATCCATAATCAATTTCTACACATCTGCATGAACATTGAACTGATCCTCTATTATTGCACTAGTTGAACATGTATCTAGACCAAAGATATCAACAAGTTTGACAACTAAACACATATCCATACCAAATATATCAACAAGTTTGATAACTAAACACATATCCATACCAAAGATATCAACAAGTTTGACATGAATGATAACACAAACTTATATTTTCATCAATCTCCCCCTTTTTATTGATGAAAATAATTATTTCAACACAAAACATATCACTTATCTCATCTCTCCATATTGAAATCTCTCCCCTTTTAACATCAAGGACAAAAGGTGTCCCCTCAATACAACACAAACTTAACCTACAAAACTTCAACATTACTCCCCCTATCTACAACAACTACTCAAAAATGAAATGCAACTAAAAGCCAAAACTATACTTCAATCATCATCTACCTATTCACATATATACAAGAGAAAAATTTGTCTTACTGGTAGGATCTTAAGCACCTTGCAGAGTTAGAGGCATGATGCATAAACCTAAGCTACATCTACAAAGTATTCCATTATTCTCAAATAGAGGCCAAGGATATACATTGAATCTCAATCTCTATTAAAAGATCCTATGCCTCTTTGCAACTAATTCGAAGCTTTATTGGCCTCTCTAATTTTTGCCAACCTTCAAACAACTTCACAATACTAGTGAGCTTAAAATCCACCACTTCTCTTATAAAACCGAATTATTTTTTTATCTCCTCCCTTTGATTATTTTGAAGATTCATTTTTATGTATGAATTATCCAACTGAGCTCTTTCATTGCCATCTGCATCCTTCTTCAAATCTACTTAAGTAGAAAGTTATAAAATATGTACTTTCGCAATGTCCATTTGACTTTTAATGTCCTTAGTGGATGTTGACCACTAATGAAAAAACTTGTAAACAACTACATCATCCATGCTTACGCTATCCTTGAACTAGGTGTGTGCATCTACACACCTATCCACTAACTTCTTTACACTTTTCTCCTCTACTCTCTTCTCTAAATTATTGCTTCTAAGTTAGAAGCATGAACTTTTAAACTATTAAGTATCGCCTATAGCTACTCCACATCACTTAGGGACTCATATGACACATTGTATCATTAATCAATTCCATGTACTCCACCTTTGACATGATAAAGTTCTTCAGTGTTGTGTTGTGGAGAACATCACCCAGATGTAACATGTGAAGGGGCGACAACCAGTTAAGGTCCATCTGACCTTGGGAGATAGGTACTTGAATCCCCTCAGTAGTAATTACTAGTTAAAAATCCATTTATAACTATAACAGCTTTGATACAAAATCTTCAAAAGGTCTAAAATATTCTCCACTAGACATACTTCTTCTTTCTTCCTCTATTCCCTTCTCCTTCTCTAGACTATTCATTTATTTCTTCTCCTTCTCTCCTATGTCTTGTCCTTTTCTTCTATCTTCTCTAAAAATACTTTGCAACATTCTCTACATTCTTATCTAGATCCATTTGGTCTTACAAACCAGTTCCTAGACCTACAACTTCACTTGTTTGCTCCTCTATTTTCTTTTTTGGGTCAACTCCACTACTGCTTGTACTATGATAACTCCCTTCCAGCCCATTACCTATGTTTGTCTTCTCTAGAGGAGAATAAAAATTCCACTTCAACTCTTTTATTGCCTAAATTGCTACATCTTTAGTTTTCTTGACCATCCTCTAATAGTCATTTGGATTTATCCCCATTATGAAATTTACTCTTTCTTTCATTCTAAATTTTGTATTAAGAACCTACACAATCTTGGCTCTATCCCCCTTATAAAAAGGGTTACTCACCATGTCTAATGCTTGTGTCATCATATTGGACTATTTTATCACCTCATCCTTCCTTTTTGGTGTCATAGCTTCTACTAGCTCCTTAGGCAACTTATTAACAATATCACTAACAGTTTCTTCAAAAGTGATCAAATATCTAATAATAGCCTTTTATATTTTATTGATATCAGCAATCATTGTATAACCCTATAGTCACATCCAAATAATCAAGTACACAAATAGAATTGATCAAACTGTCAATGTCAAGTGGTTGATAATCAACATCAACCACAGGGGTTCTTGTCTTCTTCTTCTTTCCTGTTGTCTTCACTGGTTCTTTATTCTTCACTTCCTTCCTCTTCTTGGATAGGGTCTCTACTAGAGAGACCAAAGTTATCTTCCTTTGACTAAGAGGCATATTGTCCTCTTCATTCTTGTAATCTTCAGTTTTGATTTTTGTCCTTGCAAACCTCTTCCTAATTACAAACTTTTTATTTTCCACTTCTTCATATGTGTTGTTTCTCTCAACTTCCTCAACAACAAGCTCTAGACCTTTCTTTCCTCTTGTCACCTTTTGTTTAGTTTTGTGTCCTTTCTTTTTACTTGTCATAGATCTAGCTAGGGTTCTAGAGGAACCAATATTTACTAGAGGAGAGGTAAAAACTAACCTAGTCCTCCTCAATGTCTACTTCCCAAACACTTCTTCAATTGTAGGTAGATTTATCTTTTGGTAAAGCTTTTCCATTCTCTTTTGATGTCCTTTCTCAACTTTCTCCTTGGTTGTTTTTCTCAAGATCTCTATAGTAGTTCCAAACCTCTCTTCATTTGGGTCAATTGACAAATTTAATAAAGTATCAATGTGTTGCAATTACAACAGAAAAGGAGATTGATTTTAGTAGATGTGAATGACTAAGGAGCTAATGAAGTGTCCAAAGTCTATCTACTAGGCCTAATCAGAACTGTACTCCATGCATTTATAAGATGCAACTATAATAGTTCATTTTGTCTACTTGTTCTCTTGTGGGTAGTAATCATGTAGCATCCTAAATTGTACTCCTTTGCAATTTTGTCCTTATTTGGGCCCTCACCTTGGTGTTCGTCTCCCGAGGCTTGATTAGAGCCCTAATTTTGCTCACACCATGAACTAAACTCATTTTTTTAGCGCCCATGCCTTCTCTATTTTTTGTGTCTTTGATTGGTCAGACCAGAGCACACAATGCTCTAGTCCTCCTAGTTAAGACCCATTTTAGGGTCCCTTAACAATCATTTAAAATGGGTGAGAACCTAGATCCCATGTTGGTGCATGTTGAAAAATTAATTTGTTTTTCAATGAAGCATGCATAAAAGGGGGTCTACCCCTCTCATTTTGAGAATATTTGACCAATTGAAGTATTCAAGCCCTCAAGCATTCATTCAAATTCAAGTGAGAAAGCAATCAATCTTATTTCAAGCATTGGAGTAGATTTAAAGTCAATATTCAAGCATTAGAGTTGACATTCATGTTCTATGTTTTATGAAGACTACATGAAACCCTAATTCCTCATGGAGATAAAAAGACTTCATAAAGAGGAACAGTTACAAAGCTACAATTCATAGTATTGGCTTTATTCACAGAGATAAACAAATTCCTCTTTGGACAATGAAAAGTGTGGAGGACAAGAGTGATGAGCATTCTGGTCCTAAAAATTCAAGATGACCTTTTGGGAATAGATCTGAATACTCACATATTGCTCATATCTAAGTTTGTGGCTTTGTCTAATGACTATAGATCTATTTATGCATAATTGCTTTAATTTCAATACATTTACCCTAATTTCAACATTTTCATAATTCAACTTAAAAAGAGGGTATTCAAATCCAACCAATGAATATAATCAAAATTATTAGCCCTATCTTTGTTGATTTGAGGTTAGATATATTAGAGTTACCCCTCTTTAATGTAAGTGGTCTAGAAGCAAAAATCAAGGGTTTTACCTCATTATTAGGTGAAACAGGTTAATTTTTCACAACAACTAGCTTCCATTACCCATCCCAAATTTAATGTGCCCGCATTTGATGTAGTGAGTCCATTATCTGATGACATTGTCCATGTTGTCCCTCCTAAGCATATGGAATTCCCTCAATTGGAGCTTTATAATGGAAAAAGTGATCCCTTGACTCATGTGAAAACATTTCAAACTTTGTGTAGTGACTTTGCTCATGATAAAATACTTATGGTTAAATTGTTTACCTGAACCTCTAGGGACAAAGCTTTGTAATGGTATTGTTCTTTGGCTCCTTATTCTATTATATCATGTCAACAAATAGCTAATGCTTACATTAAAAAATCTCACAACAATATTGGTCCTAAGATTACTTTGATTGATTTGGTTCATTGTAAGGTGCTACAAAAAAAGTGACTGATTTTATTGGTAGATATAAATATTTGTATTCTCAAATTGCTTATAATATGGATAATCAAGATGTTCAAAGGATTTTTATTTCTAATTTTCAAAAAGACATTAGGTAGAAGCTTCTCTTTTCTGAGTTTACTTCCTTTACGCAGCTGTGCACAATGCTTCATAATTATCAGCTTCAAATGAGTCAATTTGAATCATCTTCTTCAATAGCTCTGATTGATCAGAATGAAAGTGCTCAACAATATTTTGTGAAGCTTAAACCGAACAAGGGATACATCAAATTCAATGACAACATCAATTTTCAAGTGACATCCATGACATCAGGTGTGGCTCCTTTATCCAAATACTTTAGAAAAGAATTTAATCCTCTTTTCAAGTCTTTGCATAGCATCATGACACAATTGATAAATAAAAATATGTTGAAAGTTCCTCCCATCAAGCCAATAGATACCTTCAAACCTTTGTCACCTTATCATGACCCCCAAGCCTTTTGACAATATCACTGTCAACCTAATCATGATACTGAGAAGTGTTTTACCATAAGGAGTAGGATTCAAAAATTTATTGATAACAATACCATATTTGGATTCAAGAATTTATTGACAATACCATATTTATAGCTAGTGAGAATAATAAATGAAACAAACCTATAGCTCCTCCTAATCAAAACCTTCAAATCTTTACTAATTTTGCCTTCCCATTCTACTAATGTGGTTGAGTCAGAGCATCTTTATTTTTCTCCCAATAATTTGGGCCTTGAGTCTAACAATATGGTGAATCTTGTTGACAAACCTGAACCTCCTAGGGACCTATGCATTACTTTTGATCCTAGTGAGACTATTGATGCACCTGATGGCCCACTATATGTCACTGTGAAGATCAAAGACACTCTCACAATGGGTGCTCATTGATCCAACTTGTATGGTGAATGTAATCACTAAAGAATATCTTTATAATTTACAATTACATCTAGTAACATATGATAAATTTTATGTAGCGGTTAAGGTTTATGACAATTTCTCTTTCCCTAGTATTGGTCCTATTACTCTTCCTATTGAAGTTGGTACTAAGTGCTTAGATGCCATTTTTCTATCATTCCTACATCAGATCAATTTCAAGTGAAGTTGGGACATCCTTGGCTCTCTTCCATGAAAGTGATTCCTTCTACTATGCACTATTGTCTCAAATTATCTCATAATGGAAAAATCATAATAATTAATCATAGAATGAATCAACCCATAGTGAGGCATGGAGATGTCAACCTTGATTACTTTTGGCCTAAACAATTTGAGCCTCTTAATCCTCGAAATGGTGCTCCTTTTTAGTATTATCAAAAGTAGAAGAATGAGATGATCTTATCTTTGAGTAAGCCTAGAGATCCTAGACCTATTCCTCCTCATGATGGACCCAATATTCTTCTTACACCTTTAATTCCTCTTTTATATGTTGTAGTCCTGCCTCCTACATCTTACAAAGGAAAGCATTTGGCATCGCCTATCTTTCAACCAAGTAAACCTTCACCCATTCATCCTCCTTTAAAGGAAGAGAAGAAGCCTATTTTTATTGATCCTAAACCTTCACAACCCTTGGCTAAAACTAAATGAAACCATTGTGTGAGAGAATCCTGATGGAGATGTTATGCTAAGGCTTGTGAACTTGCTTCTCAACCCATTTCCTCCTCAAAGAAACCAAATGCTAACTTGGTCCTATTTGTCTAGCCTTGACCTTGCCCTAAGGAGGAAGTTCAACCTAAATTACAAAGATTAAAAATGCTTAAGAAAGATGATGGTTCACATTCTATTCATATTAGAGTTCCTATTTTTATTAATATTGATGAAGAAATGGATTAAAATGATACATTCATGCTAACAATATTGATACTAATGATTCTAACAATGAATATGAGCTTGTTAATGTTGATTATGATTTATCTAAGCAATTTTCAAAAGCATTAATCCTATCTCCTAGTAATAGACAAAGTGACTCATCATTAGACCATTAATCCTCTCAAAGTAAAACATCCTTGAAAGAAGAATTATGAAGAATAAAGGGAGAGGCATGTGATGGAGAATCCTTTAGAGTGAAATACTCATTAAACTGAACATTATGACAAAAATATACCTCTTGAGTGCTAGGATCAAACAAACAATAACCCTTCACATCCTCACAATAGCCAACAGAGATGAATTGTTGACTCTTCTTCTTCATTGCCTTACATCTACCATCTAGAATGAATGTCCATTCATCACTACCAAATAATCTAAAGTAGGAAACATTGGGCTTGAAATGAGACCAAGCATCCTTAGGAGCCATATTCTGTATTGCCCTATGATGTATGTAGTTTTGAATGTAGTTGGCACAATTGGCAACCTTTGCCCAAAATGTGAGGGCCATGGACCTAGACTATATCATACAATTGGCCATCTCCTATAAGCTTCTATTTTTCTACTTGACCACACCATTTTATTGAGAAGTGTATGGCATTGTGTGCTGATGAAGAATACCTTGAGTATGATAGAATTCCTGAAATGATTGATTAACATACTCCCCCTATTATCTGTGTAAATATTTTGAAGGGAATGTCCTGATTTCTTCTCTACAAATGCAAGGAAGGTCATGAAATTTTAAATAACCTCATCCTTTTCTTTCAAAAAGTATACCCATGCACACCTAGAAAAGTCATTAATGAAGGTAAGTGCATAATTGGCCTAAAAAAATGAAAGAGTGGGGGATGACATGAGGTCACTATGCACTGACTAAAGGGGAGCCAAAGGTCATGCAACCATACCCTTAGGAAATGGATCCCTATGATGTTTTCCAAGAGCACGACCCTAATAAACTCCTTCTGAACAAGAGATCTTAGGTAGACCAATCACCAAGTTTTGTGTGCTCAACCATTATAGATATCTATAATTTAAATGCCCAAATAGTTTGTTCCAAAGATTGCTCATAGAATAAACATGAGAAATAAGGCATGATCTTGATGAAGACTCAAATGTATCAAACCTATACAGATGGGCTGCAAGATCAACTATGCCTATAGCAATGGAATTCTATGGATATTGCAACTTTCAAATAGTCACATCTATAGGAGATATATCAACAAGCCTTTCATCACCATGATGACAAAACTAATATATGGAAAGTAGATTATATGAAATATCAAGAACAAGAATAACATCCTCAATGCTACCATCTTGCATCAAAACTAAGCTTTTCCCCAAAACTAGAATATGAGAAAAGTTCCCAACAACAATATGTGAAGTAGAACTATTAGAAGGACAATTAAGAATATCCATAGTATGAGTCATGTGACGAGAAGCACCAAAATAATGAATCCAATTGGAATTAGAAGAGGACAAAGCCTTGGCCAAAAGAGATTGCCCTTTTCCCAAGGAACAAGACTTAGGCATACAAATATTGTGCTTCATCATAACTTCCTACAATGTTACTAGCCTCATGAAACAATGTGCATCACTATGTCCTAGTTTTCCACAAAATGGAAAAAATCTTCTTTTTCTTCTTAGACTTAGATGACAACTCCCCAAATTTAGAAGAAGGCGGAATATAAGGCTTTTGATCACTCTTAACCTTAAGCTTGGATGGAGTCTCACCACTTGTAGATGAATATGTCTTTTCTTATTCTTACCCTTTCCCTTGGAAGATTGAGCCATCAAAGCATGACTCTTAGGAAGATAATCCACTTGAATCAATTTGGTTGGCTCCTTATTCAATCAATCACAAAACTCCTCAAATAAAGGCATCTTATGAGCATCTCCCATAGCATCCATAGTAGAATAGAAGGTAGAGGGAAACACTTGAAAAGGGCCTCTTAGCTTACACAAGATCAAAAAATAAAATCCTCACCATCTTTCTCATGATCACATCCTTTCAATTGTGATAAAATTAGTTTGAACAGTACAAGGAAGTCTTGAATAATGTGAAATACATCTAGAGAGAGAGAAGTGGGATTGGCTTTGATCTGCAAGATCCTAAACTAATTAACCTTACCATACAACTTTGTAAGCTTATCCCACACCACATTAGGTGTGTCACACTCAACAATGTGAAATAAGTTATCAAACACATGAATCCTTATGAGTCATTTCACCTCATCTAATTTGTATCTATGAACAAACTTGTCAATTTCCTTGATGAATTTAGGTTGATCAACATTCAATATTTTCCAAAGACCCCAAGATTGTAACAATTGTGACAAATTTAGCTTCCATGTGTGATAATTATGTGGTGTTAGCAGCTTAATCCTTGGGTCCGACATGATTTACAAGAGCACACACAAAGGACTAAAAAACACTATACAACCCCTAGAATGGATACAAAGCAAATTTACAATTCCCAAAACACAAATTTTGCTAAGAGAGTAACAATAAAAAATTTCAAATTCAAGCTATAAAAACTAGCATAAAATGATAAAATATTCAAAAATTACCTCCACCATAGCATATTTTGTTGAAGTAGCTTTTCCATGATATCTTATTATGTAAAAATGGACTTCATATGCAAAAGTTAAGTGAGTTTGAAAAAAGGCCTATTTTAGGCACTTTCGAGATCCACAATAGCCCCGTTTTCTCCATATGACCACCAAAGTCAATTGACCAATATAAAAAAGTTGGGCGATATTAAGCCTATTGTTGGTGGGTTATCCATGCCAATTATCACCTCCAAGCACTTAAATCTCCACCTACACAATGGGCCCACAACCATGAAAGAGGCTATATTAAGGATCCATCTATTCTGGCTCCAAAAAGATAGTACAGATTGACTAACACGCATGTTAGTCATGCGTTTTACACCATCGATTTTGCAGTTAACGGTTGCGATTGACTAACCTATCACTAACACGTTGTACGACAGGTCTATTTTGGAGCTAGAATAGTCGTGGCACTATATTAACATCTTAAAATATGTCCATGTTTTGCATGTGGGACTAAAGTCCCATACAAAATTCCCAAACCACCTTTGGTCGGCCCCACCACAATACTTTAGCTGTGGAGAAAAAAAAGCCTAAACTCAGAAAGCACATGAATTATTTCATAGAAACATAAGAGTTACCAAAGTCTGCAAAAAACAAAATAAACCATGAATCACCAACCTATACACAGTGCTAGATATAAAGACCCTTGCCAAAAATCGCTTTTGTAATCAATACCAACTTTATATATTCATAGTAACATGAGCTCCATAAACCATCTGGAAGATTTCAATCAAAGAAGAATACGCAGGTCAAAGAGTTCGATAACAAACACAAATTACAATAGGGCTTGATCTTGGAAAGAAGCCAACTCGCTAGAGAAAAATCACTGCCTAGAAATGTCATCTTCCAAAAGACTTGAATGTGGGTCCAAAAAACACTACCTTCAACAATGATCAAAGATCATAAGAGCCCATAAAAAACATTGATTGGAGGTCCAATATGAAATTCTTTAACAATAAAATGACAAGTCTACAATGGTAAGGAATATGCATAAGTCAACCACAAATTTGACAAGCTCTAAAGAAGCCAGAGGATCTCCATAGAAAATGTTATACAAAAGCTAGGGTTAACTAGAGCAATCAATGCCAAAAAAATGCAAAACCCTGAATGACTCTGCCAACTAATCAATGAAGTAATCTGAAGATGATAACTTCTGACTCAAGCTCAAGTAAATTGGTTACTCCAAAAATAAACTCATCTACAAAGATTGGTATCAAATTTAGATAAATAATTGCCAACCAAGATCTGCTAAAGAAACTTAGACAAGAAACAATGAAACACCCGATCAAAAAAATCCACTAATCTACAAATAAACTAGGAAACAAAATTGATTGTGTGCCAAATGTGAATGGCACAATAATTGCCAAAAGAATGCCTGTACTGAAAAAAAAACAATCAGATCTCAAACCCTGGCAAAAGCTCACTAAGTGGGAAGGGGCTATAGTCACAGTTACTTTGATATCAAGTTGACACGCCTAGAAGTGTGTGCTACAAGCCAAGCCAGACCTCAAACCTCCACCAAACAATGAGAAGCAATCACAAGCTATTTAACCAATCAATGTGTAGGCCCCTAAAATTGTCCTAGCTTAATTAAGTTATCCTTTCCCTAAATTAAATGAATATTTTATTTATTTAATTGGCCTCACTTATTCTATTAATTAAATGAATCTTTATTTATTTAATTAATTCATTAGATTTTTTCCTCCATAACACTTGCCATTCATTTCTTAATTTACCTTTAACCACCTCTCTAATATTTTCCCATTTACTATACCTACCCTTCAATCCTAACCTACCATTCATCCCTCCACCTCTTAATCATATTCCTCCATTTCTAGGGTACTCTCTATATAAGAGGATCCTTTCATCCTTTTCAACCCCCTAACAAGCTAATCAATGCTCATGCGACCTTTCAGAGTGATCAAATCACTCAAGCAACTAGACAACAATCCATTCTTTATTGATCTCTTGTGCACAATACAAAATATGAGAGAAAACATATCAAACAAGATCAATGGAGGTAGGAAACAATGGAGATCAAACCCTACTAATCATGTGAATGGTATAATATTTCAATATTTTGTGTTTTGCATGTTTTAGGTTCTTCATTGGTGTATGGTGGATTTCATTGTAGAAATAGGGTTTTTATGTGGTTGGATCTTTGTTTGGTTTTACAATAGTTTAACGTCCTGATTTCACCATATACATTTTACTATGCTTGGTGGGACGTTAGTCCCTTATTTCTAACATCATTTTGCATTTTGAAGTCTTTTTATCAAGTTGCAGATCAGATCAATGATAATTTCATGCCAAAATCGTGTTTGCACATCATCATGTCGCGTCTGTGTTTTGGTTTGATTTTTTGTCTTGCAGGTTTGATTTGTCAGCATGTTTGTGTTTATTGTCGACGTGTATGCGTTTGTTATCAACATGTATAAGTATCCTTTTAGTGCTTATCTATATCCTTTCAATGCGTCTATGTTTTCAGATATGTTAGCTTTTTTATCATTTTTTTTTGCATTTTTGTTTTGTTATGTCGTGTCTATGGCTCTCAAAATCACGTATATGCTATATTGCATGTGTATGTGATCTATTCTGTTGCGTATGCATTTTCTGTGTTTTTGTAGGTTACAGGTTTTTGATAGGTCCTAGTGTGGGTCTTTTTGCATTTGCGTCAAGTATAACAACCTCTGTGTTTTCTGCATTTATTTTTTCTTTTACAATTAGGGTTAAATTTAATATTTGATTTGATTTTTGTGCTAACCCTTGAGGCCTAACAAAGTGGAACAACTATCTCTATTATTTTGTCAAAGGCCCCTTTTCATATTTTGTTTTGGGATTTAAAAAAAATTAATCTAACAAGTTTGCTTGCAGGTTGGGGTAATCATTGAAACTACTAATCATTTACTTTCAAGGGTAATTTAGATGCTTGTTTGTCATTTTCTGGTTTAATTAGGCTCACATGATTTTCATTGATAATTTTCTTTGTTGAAGGGTAAATGAACTTTGTTTGAAGTGTCTTGTGCTTTTGACATGTTTTTGTTTAGAACCCTAAGGTGATAATAAAAGTATCCTCTCCCCTCGCCTTCCATTGGATCTTGGGTGTAAGAGATTGTTATTGTCCTTTAGAGGGCCTACCTCCCATCTTATGAGAGCAAATGACCCAAGTGATACTTTGTTTTGGTTCGCTATATAAATAATTGTGGTTTTTGACGAAAGTCTCTTATCACCTAGTATCAATGTGTTATACCGACATATGTCTCCTCCACTATCCTTGTGATGCATAAAACTTGAAAGTGTTGGGAGGCCTCTTAATTGAGAAAACTGCTACATGTATGACCACCATTAAACCTCAAAACATTACTAGATACCAATTTTTTTAGTGGCCCAAAATCCCTTTTTCCTTGTCGGTGTAGGAGTTTGGACCTCTAAAAGCCACCCCACATTGCTACTACTCATTGTTGAGACAGGTGTCCCTCAGTTCATAAGATCTTTAGATCTTCAGGGTATGTGACTTTGGTGTGCTCTAGAAGGGAGTGTTGTGAAAGGGGGAGCTAGTGCCACAAAGTCTCTTTCTATCCACCTTGTTTTAGTATTTGAAGAAAGCTTAATAGGGACTAAACAAGTAGTATCCTCTTTCCAAGAATAGGTTTTGCATGCTTTCAAATATTTTTGATTGTGTTGGGACCCATGGAAATTGGGCTATTTTGGCCTAAAAAACATACACATTTATTCTTAGATTTTTGGACAACACACCTTCAGATATTGTGTCTTCTTGTTTGCTATTCTTTTTTGCCACAAAACATCAAACATTGAGAACAACATAAAAAATTGGATGGAATTCATAATTTTTGCCAGAAACACATTTGTGTTCACTTCCAACATGTATACGATCTCTCTGGCCACATTTGTGCCCATTTCCAATGTATCTGACATATCTTGTCACGTCTTTGACACTTTTTGGCACGTATTTCGATAGAACTGAGAAAACATTATCAACCATGAAATCATGTCTATGCATTATCTTGTCGTGTCCGTGTCACTTTCTGGCATGTATCTGTATATAATTGAGAAAACATTATCAATAGTGAAATTGTATCTATGTCATCTTTTGGCATGTATCTACAACTTTTTATTGCATATCTAAGTAGAATTGAGAATTGCACTGCAATTCTAAAACTATCTATCTAGAATTTGAAACTACGTGTATGAATTCATATTGTATCCATGTTTCTGAGATCATAAGAGCTTCTAAGGCTGATTCCACAAGTTTTCATTTAGGTCAACCATCATTTGGTCATGGCTTTTCCATCCATTTTTAGACATTTTCATACATTACTTTCAATCTCCAACTCACATCTTTCAACTAGAGTCAAAAGGTTGTTTAGTATCCCCTATCATACCTTGCAAACATATTATATTATATCTCTAGGTGGTACCCGCATCAGATTTATCATCTTGGGTATCATTTAGACATCTCTAGTTAAGGTCAACTTACCTCATTAGGAGTCTATCATATCCTAGGAGGCCACACCTTTCTTTAGATAATCACATTTATCTCGGAACATTGCAAGACAACCCTAGATTCATTATCTATTCTATAACCCTCTTGGTCTCCCATAGTCTTCATATTTCTTCCATCTACCATTTTAGCTAAGGTTAGTTTATGGTTGAAACTTGATCACAAAGGAATAGAAGACAAGCTGAGGAATCTCAACAATATCTAAACATGGAAACATATGAGTTTGATGGAGATGAATTTTACAACCCACAATCTTTTGAGAATCGCAGTAATCCACCAGAAGTTGACAATGAGTCTATTTCTACAACAGACATTCAAGACACTATATCCGATGTGAAATTTAATAGAGTGGTTGAAGAAATCATGAGAAGAGACCATCAATGCTTCTTTCAATTGTTTGTTCAAAGTGGTACAAGATTACCCCATGAATTTGATGTTACATAAATTTTGGAAGAGGATCCCAATCAAGCTAATTCTAGTGGTAATGATGATGGACATAGATGCGAGTGTGCCATGCCTTAGTCACCCTCATCCTTGTTTCAAAAACTTCAAGGGACTGATACTTATGCTTATACTAATGATGCTAGAAACACTCATGAATAACCCCATGCTCGTCCTCTCCAAAGATGAAGGAATACCAATACATATGCTCAAGAATAAGAGAACACCCAAGATCATGTCAATACCTATGCAAGAAGACCACATGTTATATTTGGTGGCAATACTCAAGATTATGCTTACAATACCAATTATGCCCATCGTCATGATGCATACAATTGTTCTAGGCTTAGTGCTCCTCATCATAATAACATACCCAATGACCCTTACAACAATTACATGAGTCCGCCATATGAGAATATATATGATAAATATCACCATTACATGCATTACATTCATCCTCCTCCTTCTAGTGGTTCAAGCATGGGAATAACTCAAAGAGACAAAGCACCACCTAGCAATGATTTGCAACAACAAATTAAGGAATTGCAATAATAGATAGTGAGTATGCAAACACCAATAAAGGACTACATAATTAATGACATATGTCCTTATTCGTATGATAGAAGCATACCAATGCCTCCTTTTCCTCCTCATTTTGTGACACCAAATTTTCGCAAGTATACAGGTAAATGAGATCCTAAGGAACACATTAGATAATTTTTTATGGCTTTCATAGAGGTGGAAAAAGATGATTCCTATTTGATGAGATTATTTCCACAAAGTTTAGGTGCACAAGCCATAGAATTGTTTTCAAAATTTCCATTTGGGATCAAGTCATGCAGTGAAATGGAAAAGGCCTTTAAACAACATTGAAAGTGAGGTATTAATGACCAATTTATGCAACATAAAAATAAATAAAATGGTTTGCATCATTCTTGTAGTGATGGAGAAGTTTGGATAGTCATTGCCTTTGTCAAATTCCACAAAAACAAATGGTTGAAATGTTTACCCAAAATGTGAACAAATAAACTGGATATAAAATTTGAATGACATGTTTGTCTACCTTCAAGGAAGTTACTAAAAAGGGTTTATTAGTTGAGAAGGTCCTTATTTAGAAAGGCACCATTAAATTATTTAAAGAGAACAAAAATGATCCCAATGGAAAAGATAAACCCTAATTTTGGAACAAGAACAATGATGGGGTTGTGGATGCTAATGTGGTTAAACCATAGTTAAATTTTCCTTACGCAAGTTCATCCAACAATCAAGTGAATACACAAAGAGCACCAAGACCTCCAAACAAGTACACTCCTTTGGGAGAAACAATTGAAACTGTATTGAAGAAGTTGGTTTCCAATAAGCTCATCACATTGCTAGATAATCCACCATTTGAACCAAGGGTAAAGCCTACATGGTGGAATGATGATGAATTTTGCAAATATCATAAGAGCAAGGGTCGCGAGACTAGTAATTGTCAGAAATTGAAGAATATCATTCAATATCTTATTGACAATGGCACAATAGAAGCAGATGGTCACACTTCTAATGAAGAGCATGTGATGTTCAAGGAACCATTTCCAAAACATGATTAGGAAAAAGACCACTAAGACAGATAATAATGCCAATTATACTACCATCTGATGATTACATCATCAACCATATTTCAAAATTGGACAACCATGTGTCTACCATTACAATAAAAGGAAAAGCTACCAAATGCAATGTCACTACTCGAAGGGGTAAAATTACTTTACAAGGTGTTGCACCCAAAATGACTTCATCTTCATCCAATAGCCACTATGACCTTATATATTAATTAGGAAAGACACCCACTCTCATTTGAATCCTCGAGCTTTTGTGCATTTCACCCTCACACAAAGCTATTTTGGACAAAATCTTGAGAGAGACATATGTTTCTACTAATCTAAACATGAACCAGTGTCAAGCCATGGTGGGACATCTTTCTAGCCCCCATTGCCTTACATTAATTGAAGCAGATGACACATCTCCCTTACAACCACATAATGAACCACTTCACATTGAAGCTTTCTTTCATAAAAAACACATAAAAAATATTCTTGATAGATGGAGGAGTAGGCCTCAATATCTATACATTGAAAGCTATCATATAATTGGATTCTCCGAAAACACTATGGATTATAGAAAGATGTACATTGTTGGGCTAGTAACAAAGGATTTTGTTTTCCAAGTCTTTGATCTTGATCTCAAATACAATATACTTTTGGGACAACCATGGATACATGCAATGAGAGAAATTTCTTTGACTTATCACCAATGCATCAAGTTCCCACACAATAGAATTGAAGTCATAGTTAAAGGTGATCCAAATCCATACATATATTGCAACAATCTTAAACCAAGTCCTAAAAAAATCCCAATCAATCAAGAGGCTACTCCATCTTCGGTATACATTGATCCGACATCTTTGGAAGCTTATACTTTAAAATAAGCAGAGCTTAAAGGAAAATTCAAGGATAAAGGCATAAGAAAATATAATTGAAATCAAACCTTGTATCTAAGACAATTAATGAACTCCACTAAGAATTATGGTAGACCACATCCTTCAAATAAAATATCAACAATCATTATACAATGAGATCCCACCACCTTTGAGAAATTGGGTGAAATGGAAGAAGAAGATATTTAAAAGATGCTTTATAATGAACGAGAAGAACAACCTAATCAAGACCACATCACAATACCATTTGAGAACTATGGAAATGGTTTTAAGTTTATACAAAAGATGGGATATGATGAAAAAGGTCATCTTGGCCTACAAAAGAAAGGTATTGTAGAACCATTACAACTTGACTTGGTACCAAAGAAACAACGGACAAAAGGACTTGGTTTTGCACCATTGAGATTACATGGTCTTGATTCCCAAGCAACATTGCAAATCACTTATCTCACTTCCACTAATGACCAACAACAAGAGAGATGCTACTATACATATTCAAATAATGGGAATGGGGTTCGAACAAATCATCCAATGATTTTGAGCTTATAGAAACTTTAGAGAACTTGGTGAACCCACAGTGGAAGACAAATTTAGAGAACTATTCAAAGTTGGTCAAGCATAATATAGTTCTACATCTAAAGATAAGAAAGGTAATGGTGAAGCATGGATAAAGACTTTTTGAGATCCTGAACCCTCTATGTCTAAAAACTCTAGGTGAAAAATGCAAAAAGTGAGAACTCTTATTGCTGAGTGTCCTTCTAGTGATGTTGATTTAGATTCTTTCACCATCGAGACTGATGGGGAGAGTACCAATGATGACCCTAATGACCTTATTGACATACCCAAATATTCTTGTGTATTTACTCTTACACTTACTAGCTTTGAACATACCAATGGCCTTCCCCTTTTTCATCCCCAACTCATTGACTGGGACCAACAAGGACCTTCACACCTTGACACATTCTAAAATGATGGGGCCTTCATTGATTACAATGGCATAAGAGATGATCTCCCTCTAGGGGACGACAAAGAAGGATACACCATTGAACTCAACAATGTGGCATACTTTGGAGAGGGTGCCAAACCTTCTAGTTGCAAATATATTAAAATAAAAAAAATAATGGGTGTTTTAGTGAAAACTACACTACAGTGTTTTGACCCCAAAAAAGTAAAAAGAAAGGATGCATCCGATGGTGAAAACCACTCTAAGGTACCAGAGGATGGAAGGTTTGAAACTCTCCTCATGAGATCATATCAAGAGAAGTCATGTATGTTGATCGAAGAAACCATCAAAATAAGCATTGGGACAAAGGAGGTACACACAACATCTTTCTTGCACAATCATTAACGGAAATCAAGCGACCAAAATTCATAAAATTTTTCACAAAGAGAGATAAATTTTGCATGGTCATACACGGGAATTCCTGGACTAGGTCCTAATTTGGTTATGCATCACTTGATAATTACTCTAGGCACCAAACTAGTCAAACATAAATTGTATAAGATGCATCCATAGGTGGCATTACTAGTGAAAGTTGAGCTTGAAAAGTTGTTGGATG
The DNA here is from genome assembly GCF_030272615.1 of Cryptomeria japonica. NCBI lineage: Eukaryota > Viridiplantae > Streptophyta > Pinopsida > Cupressales > Cupressaceae > Cryptomeria > Cryptomeria japonica. The sequence goes on from NC_081408.1 coordinate 705,107,678, forward strand.
TTGTTTCATTAGACCAATTGACAACCCAGATTGGATTTCCAATCTTGTACCTATCATCAAACTAGATGGCAACATAAGGATATGCACCAATTTCAAAGACATCAACAAGGCTTGTCCCAAGGATGACTTCTCATTACCAAACATTGATTTGATCATTGATCTCACAACAGGCCATGCATTGTTATGACTTATGGATGGATTCTATAGATATAATAAAATTAAGATAGCACTTGAAGATTAAAACAAGAAAATATTCACATGTCCATGAGGTACCTTTTGTTGGAACGTCATGCCCTTTGGATTAAAGAATGCAGGTGCCACATATCAAAAATCCATGACAACAATCTTTCATGATATCATGTATTTTACCATGGAGGATTATATAGATGATATTCTAGAAAAATTAGTTACAAGGGAATAACATTTGGATGTCTTATTAGTGGTCTTTGATCACTTGGAAAAGTATAAAGTTAGATTGAATCTTAAGAAATGTGTCTTCGGGGGTGACCTTTGGGAAACTCCTAGGATACATTGTCTAGAAAATAGGTATTGAAGTAGATCTAACAAAAGTCAAAGAAATTTTAGAAATACCTCCTCCTAAGAACATTAGTCAAATTATATCATTGCAAGGAAAACTCCAGTCAATCCACAGATTCATAGTGCAACTCGCAGATAAGTGTCATTTGTTTCAATATTTGCTTCACAAGAACATCAAGTTTAGGTGGGATGACAAATACCAACAATATTTTCAACTTCTCAATGACTCTCTCTTGAATCCACTAATACCTATGCCACTAATTCAAGGAAAACCATTGTTAGTCTACACATCAACAACAATGACAACATTGGGGGTACTTTTGGCACAACATGACCATGAAAGAAAAGAACAAGCCATATACTACATTAATCACACATTGGTTGGACAAGAGATTATTTATACTCTAATTGAGCATGCATCTTACTATAATTTTTTCTTTGTAGAAGTTGCATCATGACATGATAACTCACAAGACAAAGCTCATAGCAAAAATTGATCCACTAACATATCTACTCAACAAAGCAACTCTCATAGGTAGGCTGGCTAAGTGGGTCATGATGTTAAGTGATTTTGACATTGATTATGTTGACATAAAAGATATTAAAGGACAAGTCATTGCAAACCAGCTTGCAGATGCACCAATAATCAACAATTCTCCTATTGCATCATAATTTTTGGCTGAATCCATCTTCACGGTGACAAAATCCAAATTATGGCAATTATACTTTGATGGTCCATATACACAACATGGAGAAGGAGCATGCATACTCTTTATCACACCTCAAGGGTATTCTATTCCTAAGTCATATCAGCTATCCTTCCCCTGTATGAATAATATTGCAGAGTACGAGGCATTAACAACAGGTCTACGGATTGCAGTTCAATGGAAGATCCAATAACTTCATGTTTTTGGTGACTCTCAACTTGGAATTCATAAAAAAAATAATAATTATCAGACCAAAGATGAAAAACTAATGCCTTAAAAGAAAATGGTGGATGACTTCAAGAAGTACTTCACCGAGATAATCTTTGAGCAAATACCAAGAGATCACTTCATCAGAATTAATATGTGTTGTTGGTTCTGATTCCCCTTGGTATGATGATATTTTCACCTACCTTCATGATAACACCCTTCCACCTAACCTTTCTAATAACCAATGTTGTACCTTCAATCGCCAATCCTCCTGTTACATCATCATAGCTAATACACTCTACCGAGAGAGTCTCGATGGTACTCTTCTTAGATGTTTAGAGAGTAATGAAGCTCAAATCACATTATGTGAAGTCCACAAAGGTATATGTGGGACTCACTCTAATGATCCAACCTTAGCTAAGAAACATATGAGGACTGGTTATTAGTTGCCTAAAATGGATAGAGACTCAGTTCAATGTGTTAAGAAATGCAAGCAGTGTCAAATTCATGGAGACCTCATTCATGCCCCAACACAATAAATTCAATGTATCGCTACTCCATGGCCCTTTTGTCAATGGGGACTTGATCTCATGGGAAAGATTCACCCTCAATCCTCCAACAACCATAAATTATTTATCATAACCACTGAGTATTTCACAAAGTGGATTAAGGTTGTCCCTCTCAGCCAAGTCATCGGTAAGTAGATTGTCACTTTCATCCTCAATTATATCATTTGTCAATATGATGTTTGCATCTCCATTGTCACAAACAATGATTGTCCCTTCAAGAATCATGATATTTGTGAGCTTTATGATCGATTCCATATCCATCATCATTTTTCCACTCCATACTACCCTCAAGGTAATGGTAAAGTTGAGGCATCTAACAAAACTATTCTCAAAATCCTTAAAAAGACAGTCGATAATGTTGGTTGCAATTGGCACATCCAAGTTAATCCTGCACTATGGGCCTATCACACAAGTGTTGTCACACCTACTGTAGCTACTCCATATTCACTTGTCTATGGTGTTGAATTTGTTAATCCTATGAGGATCCAATTAATATTGAGAAGGGGGGTGAATCATTATTAAGACCAACTGAAACTTTAAACCAAAAATCAAACTTATATCAGATCTGAAACTATTTAACAAATATCTCAACTTCTTCAATAAGATCTAACAACATCTTTATCAGATTTGCTTAACACATTAATCAAATCATTTACCATATTAATCAATTCTTTCACCACTTAAGCAATCATATAGATTTGATCATTTACCAACTTATCTTATCAGATCAATCACTTTTCTCTATCAACTCTTATCAGTATCGGTAACCATTGATAAACTTCTGATAAAACATCATAATCGGTGTCTCAAAAATAATGCATGAAATTAAACATAAACAAGAACATCACATGAAAAACATTCCACACATGAACACCATAAGTTTTTTGACATGGAAACCCACAAATGTTTGTACTCTTTTGAAGTATGCTCTATTAGGAGCTTAGCCTTGTTAGGAGCTTAGAATATGCCCTGTTAGGAGTAGACCTTGTTAGGAGTCACCTAGTTAAGGGATTTGCCTAGCAGCCTGATTAGGAGCTTCATGATCTGTTAGGATCAACCTTGTGAGAGGATTTAACACTCTTTTGAGAAATTTCCTGTTAGGGGACTTAAATGTTTAAGGCCTGTTAGGACCTACCCGGTTAAGGGATTTAACCTGCTGCAATTGTTAGGGAACAACAATAAGAAAATTATCTATTACTTGCACTTCTCTGCTTGCTTGATTAGATCTAGTTATGCACAACACTCTACAAGTCTTAGGAATATCTCACACTTAAATTGGATGGCTCAACACATTCTCTAAGACCATCGACATGAAAAAAATCAACTGTGTCGTCCGAAATAGCCATCTCAACTAGGTCGGCCACTAGATCCTAATTACATCATGAATTTATAATTTGAATCATAAGAGATCATCTTAGATGGATATACAGATCATTGCAATAAATTACAATGCAATATCAATCATTGGTTGATCGTAATCCATCACGAAAATCCGATATGTACCAAAGTAAAAACCATAAAACACTCTACAAAGCATTTTGCTGATTCCTAAGAAATTCTTCCTTGAATCGTGCCAAAACAGTAATTAAATCTTTTCATGTGGGTTGTGTCATGTTACCAACTTCATATAGACTCATCATTGATCACCATCATAACAAAATCATTACCGGTTTGATGATATCTTCACCAGTCTTAAACCTACTAAAACCTTAACAAAAATTCATTAGAAATTTGAAACACACCTTCTGATAATCATCACAAGTTTTGGTTCTGGTTAGATACTCCTTTCCATGATACAAGCTCACCTTCCAAACCGTAAATCACTAATCATTTGTTGGCATTGTGATGCATTTTATATGACCGGTAAAATGGTTGTCATTGTTGGCAACATTAACTTCTAAGTCTATATAATCCATCAGTAAAGGAGTAAAGAGTAGCTGATAAAGAACAATAGTCCTTATTCCTATCAGCAATGAGTAGACCAGTATATAGGGGTTAACCGACTAAGCAATGAGTAGACCGATATATAGGAGTTAACCAACTAAGATGTGAGTAGACCAGTATATAGGGGTTAATCAACTAAGTAGTGAGTAGACCAGTATACAGGGGGTAACTGGTTAGGCAGAATTGGACAGGTACATAGGCGACAACCACAAATACAGGAGTCTCAACTGACAAACTTAGAAAAATCTAGATAACATCCAATTGAACCGACAGTCTTCTCTTTTCAATTGGTGAGCTTTTCGGCATGAACTATTGTCTTGACCAATATTCCCAGAATGATTTTTGGAGAGAAATTTGAGGTGCGATAACAAATTTTTGAATTTGATTTTTTGAGGGAAAGATGGTGCTAGAACTAAATGCTAATATATTCACATCATTCATTTTGATTGTGTTGTTGCCAATGAGAAAAAAATCTTTGTGAATGTTAATAGGGGGAGCAAAATAGAGTGCAACAAATAGAGGCATGAATCGATGAAGCCGACACCAATCAGAAGAATAGAGCTTGCAAAGTAGATCTATGAGACAAAGGTGGTGTCATTAGACAAATCAATCATCTTTGTTGCCTTCTAACAATTGCAGCATTATAAATCCTTTAATAAGGTGAACCTTAACTGGTTCTTCATGTAAAATCTCTTAACAGAGTCACTTCTAATATAAAGTTGTAAAGTCCTCTAGCAAGGTGAACTTTAACAGGTTCTAAGGTATTCTTAACCAGATACCAGTCACTCCTAATAGGGTGATGTTCTCAGAAAGAACTGGTTGTAAGCTCTTAACAAGGCACTCTTTTTCATTGCAATAAAAGAGATTGTGGGTTATCCCCACCATCATTTTCTCCCTCTAACTGAGGGTTTCCACGTATAATTGCTAGTGTTATGCGATGCTTATTTGTGCAAGAAAATTTCTTTTCTTTGATGTTCTCTGCTTTCATGATTAATGCAATGTTTAAGTTAATTTTGAAGGATAGCTGTAGACTAGTTAGTTTGAAAGTTTGAATTGTGTATAAACCATTTTGACTGATTCACCCCCCTCTCAGTCACCAGTTAATACTAACAATTGGTATCAGAGCTTAGGTCCTTTGAAGAAAAGTTTGAGAGCTTAAGAAAAAAGATCATGGAGGAATACCGGTATCATAAGCAGATTGATGAAGCTAATGAAATGATTGCTCAAATGAAGGAGAGATTGAGCAAATCACTTGCTAAAAGAAAGGAACTTGCTCTACGACTAAATGAGAGTTGGGATATCATAGATCAAATCTTTGAACATAGTGGATCTAAAGAAACAAAAGAAGCAGTCTCAAAACTGATGGAAAAGAACAAGAAGCTAACTAAAGAAATCACATATCTAAAAAGAGAGCATGAAAGTTAGGCCCTAAGAATGACTGAAATACTAGAAGCCAACAGGATAGCAGATGAAAGAAAAAGAGATGTAGAAGAAGTTTGTCAAAAGTTTAAAAATCCAAAAGGCTTGCTAAAGAAGCCCTAAGAGAAAATGATGCAATCATCATTGAAAAAAAATGAAGAAATCCAAATTCTCACTCAGGAGAATGGAGCCATGGATGAACATCTGCATGACAAAGCAGAGGAAAAGGAGAAGATGATGAAAGAAATTGAACAACTCAAAAATGAGTTGAAAACTGCAAATGAGCGAAATAAAAAGCTATGGAAATTTAATGAAAGCTCTAAGAAGGTAGATGAACAATTAAAAGCTCAGAGGAGAACAAAGGGGACAATGAGTCTTGGCTACTTCGGTACAGGTCCTATGAAAACTAGAGAATCATCTAAATCCAAAAGGATAAAGGATGATGATGCAGAGCCCTCCTTGTAACTTGCCTAACACCTCAAAATGTATGACACTGACCCCTCAAGAAAACAATGGGATCCTATCAAGATAGGGCTCTACAACATTTGTTCAATCTTCTCATCATCTTCAAGACTCATGCCTACTCAACTTGGTTAAATGGTTCAAACATACACTTTGAGATCTCCAAGCGTTATGGACCATTAGAATTTTTTTTTTGGGTCAATCATGACTCATTTATACCAGATCCACCACTGGTTTTGAGGTTTCAACCCTATCCCCCATAGTACCTTCACAATTAGGCCTATTTGCTTGTAGCCCTTTTTAGTGGGTAAAGGGACCTTAAGTTCAAACTTTCTCAAACAACCTAGCAAAAAAATTATGGATTCAAGTACCCTTTTGGAGGTTACACAATTCCCCAAAAGGAAGGGTCTGGGTCTGATAAACAAAGGTATGAACCAGTAGGATGTTGACTATCCTAAAGGGTTAATTAGATCTCCATTTGTGAAGCACCTATATCCAGATGAGTAAATCAAGAAATTAAAACCCAATGGGTATGTGGGGAACCATAAACCATAATGGATCCCAGGGTTACATGGCTGGAATCATTTCCATTTGCATACAAGGGTAACTTTGTTGTTCAAGGTCTAGGTAGCCACATAGAGATGTCTACCTTGGGTCATTACAAACACACCTCTCCCTTGCTCCTCATGCAAAACACTTTTGGAATCCTAGAATACACTAACCATAATTTCCTTTCATAAAATCCCATGGGTCTCAGATTGATAAAGTGCAAGTTATGGCCATGGAGGAGGAAAAACCCAAGGTAAACCCTGGTTTTCCGAGCACCTATAGTAAAATTTGAATATCAGGAGAAAAACACACAAATAGAACTTCAAACAAAATAAAAAACAAATATAACTCTCCTCTCTATCCAATTCACATCATTGGGGATTGATCCCAATCCATATAGTACCGTACCTCATACCAAAACTCCATAATTGCAGGAAAAACTCAGAATTTTATTAGTTTGTTGTCACCAAAACTTTCCTCCATACACTCTCTCCTTTGGAATTGGATCCACAAGGTGTATAAACCACTCCAAAAATTCTCTCAACTAAAACCAAGAGGTTAGAGCCATTGGAGGAGTTCAAACAAACAAAAATGCAAAAAGTGCATAAAAGTTGCTCATGACAACTTTTGACAACTTTTGCAAAAGTTGTCAAAATGTCATCTTTCACCTCCTAATGCCTTGGGTCAAGTCTAACCCCTCCTAAAACATCCTAGAAGCACTAAAACCACTAGGATAAATATTTCCTACACACATTTGATCCCCTATTGTCCAAAAGTCCTAATTGGCTTATAGAAATGCCAAAATAGGAGTTTGGCTCACAAGATGGGGTTCTTTATTACAAACACACAATGCATGATTGAAAACCATAAAAAAAATTCTAAAGACATGTTTGAGGCCTTATCCTCCCTCCTTTGAGTTAAACTTATCATCTTGAAGGGGTTCTCCTGCTCCAGATGATAAAAGGAACAATTTAGGAATGAAAGGTATGATGTTTTCTAAATCTTCTTACAATCATTGTGGTAAACCGGGTCATAAGTCTAATGTTTGTAGAAATCAACCAGTCAGTCAAAAGAAGTCTTTCACCTTTGATGGTTATTGCCATAATTGTCACAAGTATGGTCGCACTGCTTATAAGTGTAAATCTTGATCTAGCAGCATGTCTAATAGAAGAAGCTTCAATGGATATTGCTTTACATGCAATAAATATGGACACAAAGCTAAAGAATGCATGTTCAATTAAAATGCATCAAGATCACCATTCAAACCAGTTAGACCTAATAAAATGAGTAATCAATTCAATGCCACCTATTCCACTCGTGGTAATTTTGGTCATGGTGTAGGAAATTGTAGAATGAGAATGGGTCAGAGAAATAATGCAGGACCATGGAGGACAACTGGTATGGCATGTTTCAATTGCCATAAGATCGGTCACTTAGCCAGAGAATGCAGGAACCAATCCTATAACCGGTTTGAAGATAGGAACCAGTTTGGCAAAAAGAAAGGGCAAAATGACTTGAAAGGAAAGAAGACAATTGAAGAGGCGAGGAATGAAATGAAAAAGACATGGATTAAGAAGGAAGAAAGCAAAGAAGGAGAGAATCATTCTGAAACTAAGTCATCATCCATTGGTGATGATAGTTCCTCTTCAAACTAGGCATACTAATGCTCAGGGGGAGCACATATGGTAAGATTATTATTGAATCCCCTCAACCAATATGAGGTTACATCTATTTGCATGGTTTAGATGCATAAAAGTTTGTTTAAAGCTCTTATTTGGTAAATGTTTTGAGGGTTAGTGTAAATGTTGTTTGTGTACTGGTATCAGTAACAAGAAATCGGTAAGAAGTAAATCAGTGTACCTTAAGTTGTAAATGGTCAAAATTGTTTAAACTATCTGTTGTATTGAAGCACTGATAAACCTTAACAGATAAATAAAGAAATGACAATACATTTCATTTACCTTGCTTTCTTGTGATTATTATTGAGCTCTCGTGCAACCTAAGGTGATCAAAATCTTGCTAGAGCTATTTGTGTGGACTAATTAAGTAGTGTGATAGTGGTGATTGGCAACCCTAGAGGAGAAGGTATTCAAACTCCATTTTTGAAAAAAATGTTTGAAGATCATCATGGCAGCTTCTGTGTCAACTCTTGCGTTAGTTGAAGCAATTAAAGAACCACAACCTTGAGTTCAAGCTGCATCCTATGAAGGTTGGAGAGATCAACATGATCAGTGCCCTATCATTTGTGCCCTTCGATGTGTTACTGGTTGAAGATATTCTCTCCTTCATCCATTTCAAGCTTGAAGAACTTGGAGATAAATTCATTAGAAATGAATTCAAAGGGTTCTGTGATCATGATTTGTTGAAGGTAGAACATTTGCATCTAAAGAACAAGGGTTTGTCGAATGTCATTGATTTTCATGATCAATTTCATGTCGATTGGGTCAGGTATGTGTTAAGTAGAGTGCATGATCAATTTCTATGGCTGGAAGTTGAAGCACCGATCAAGATCACAAAGGATGTGATTCAAAGAGTAATAGGGTTTAGTGCAACTGGTAAAGCACTAATCCTAAGAACAATATCATCCACTGAAGTCACTTGGTTGACTCAATCCTGATGTGATAGAAGAGCAATGACAATCACTCACATTGAGGATGTAGAAGTGAGGTTTACTTTTGTAGTGTTGGGTTATAGGGTTGATCAATTAAGCTACATGAATAGTGTGCCGAGAGGTGCTATCCATGTAGACTATTGAATCATCAAGGAGGATGCAACATATGATGTTTTTGAGATGATCATAAGTTAATTTCTAGTGAACATGGAGCGAATTAAGAAGGACAAGAAGCAATCATTCAAGTATGGTTCATTACTGGTATGTATATTCTTGTATGCACAAAATTTCTTTCCCGGTAAGGGCAATGTAGTGTGGTCTGAAGATAAATCTATCATGGTTCAGATAGGTGAAATGACTAGAGATTTAAGTGATAAGTTTGGAGAAACAATGTGGGGTTATTTTAAAGAATTCCAAACCAGAATGCACAAAAGAGAGAGAATCCCAACTGATATAGTTCAAAAGTACAAGGACAACATTTTTTTTCATGTTGACACTGATTCTTGCATTATTCAAGCGGTTCAACCTAGAACCTTTTGGATACTTGTTATGGGTTATGAGGTCAGGGCAAACATTACTAAAGTATATGCAAACATGTTACTATCTAAATCGGTAGACATGAAAGCAAAGAGATTTGGGACTTGTGACAAGGAAAGATCCAAAATAAAATAGGAACTTAAGGAGCCTATCATACAAAAGAGAGTAAGGAAATACCCTAGACAAAAAGTATGGAGGAGAAGCATCTGGTGCCACTGCTTCCACCAGTGCAAGTAAACAAACAAGAGAAAAGAAGAAAATGTCAAAGGAAAAACCTAAGGGTATTGTATCCAACAAGCTGACAACATACACAAAAGAAAAGGACTCGGATACTCCCACATCTTCCCCATGTAAAGGTGGACTGGTAGGAGTGACATATGCAAGAAAGAAAAAGAGTGAAGGGATAGTTGAGACAAAGACAAAGAAAAATTGAAGAAGAACTTATCTGGAACTTGCATAGGTTCTATAAAACTCCCAGTGAACTATATGGAATAATTCCATCAGACTTGCAAAATCAAATTGATGGGAGATGGAAAACAACCCTAGCAATTGAAAAAGAGCACAGGATAAAAGTACTCATGAAAGTGCAACATGATTTAGATTTCAATCAAGCTTCAATAGTGGTAGAAGCATGTGTTCAACACTTCAAAAAAAGGAACATGATAGGGAGAGTGACCATAGGAGATGTCCAAGGTGTCCATGATGAGGGTGTTGCCTTATGGAAAACAATCTTGAGCTAGCAAAAGGAAGATGAAGAAGAAATAGCAAAGGGAACTAAATAGGACCAAGGTGTACCTGCCCTTGACAAAGGGAAAGGTAAAGACAAAGACTCTATTAAAGGTTTTGATGTTTTCTCAGTTGATGATATCATAGGTAATGTTGTGTCATATATTCCTAATTTGACAAAGGATGTTGAGCAACTGATCAAACACAAATCAACTGTTGAAACTTTTGATATTGATGTTACACTGGTAAAGGGAGCCGATAAAACTAAGCATCCCAGTGAAGATGAAGTCTTAATTTAAGATATACCTTATGAAGATAAACCTTATGAATATAAACCTCATAGAACTTCAGTAACAATAAATCCTACTGACAATGAACCTATTTTGCCAGAAAAAGGTGCAGAGGAAGGAAATCCAAAGGTGAAGCCTTCATGGGAATCTACTTTGCAAGATGCTAAGGAAAATTTCAAAGACATTTTTGCTTTATTCTCATGAATTATTTTGTATATTCTTTTCCATTTATATCAAAAGGGGAAGTTTGTATATAGATGGAGGTAGATGAAACAAGGGTCAGAACCAACACATACATGAATATTTTGCAGCAAAGTCATTGAACCTTTTATGTAGTGTTTGCCACCAATGCCAAAGGGGGAGTTTGTTGGCATTATGATGCATTTTGTATGAACGGTGAAATGGTTGTCATTGTTGACAACATCAACTTCTAAGTCTCTACAGTCCATCAGTAAAGGAGTAAAGAGTAACTAGTGAAGAACATTAGTCCTTATTCCTATTGATAGTGAGTAGACTAGTATACAGGGGTTAACCGGCTAAGTAATGAGTAGACTGGTATAGAGGAATTAATCGACTAAGCAGTGAGTAAACTAGTATACAGAGGCTAATCAGCTAAGCAATGAGTAGACCGATATACAAGAGGTAACCAGTTAGGTAGAATTGGACCGGTACATAGGCACCAACCGACAATACAAGAGTCTCAACCGACAGACTTAGAAACATCCAGATAACATCCATTTGAACCAATGAGCTTTTCGGCATGAACTGTTGTCTTGACTGATATTCCTGAAATAATTTTTGGAGAGCAATTTGAGGTGCGATAACATATTTTTGAATTTGATTTTTGGAGGGAAAGTTGGTGCTAGAACTAAAGGCTAATACATTCACATCATTCATTCTGATTATGTTGTTGTCAATGAGAAAAATATCTTTGTGAATGTTAACAGGGGGAGAAAAATAGAGTGCAATAGATAGAGGTATGAATCAGTGAAGCCGACATCGATAAGAAGAACAAAGCTTGCCAGGGGGATCTATGAGATAGAGGTAGTGTCATTAGACAGATCAATCATCTTTGTTTCCTTCTAACAATTGCAACATTGTAAATCCTTTAATAGGGTGAACCTTAACTGGTTCTTTATGTAAAATCTCTTAACAGAGTCACTTCTAATATAAAGTTGTAAAATCCTCTAGCAAGGTGAACTTTAACAGGTTCTAAGGTATTCTTAACCGATACCAGTCACTCCTAACAAGGTGATGTTCTCAGAAAGAACTGGTTGTAATCTCTTAATAGGGCACTCTTTTTCACTGCTGTAAAAGATATTGTGGGTTATCCCCATTGTGGTTTTCTCCCTCTAAATAAGGCTTTCCACGTATAATTGCTAGTGTTATGTGACGCTTATTTCTGCAAGCAAATTTGTTTTCTTTGATGTTCACTGCTTTCATGATTAATGCAATGTTTAAGTTAATTTGGAATGATAGCTGCAAATCGGTTAGTTTGAAAGTTTGAATTGTGTATAAATAGTTTTGATTGATTCAACCCCCTCTTAGTCACCAGTTAATACTAACATGATCGCCGATCAACCGATTCAATCAAAACATCTCTGCTTTATCAGTTAAAGTCCTATTTCATAGACTTCAGTTCTTTGTCAGTAAACCCTATCTTCTGATAAACCAAATCACTTAGATGACAAAACATAACATTAGGAACATCATTTGACATCAGTTGCCATCAATGACAACACAAATAACTGATCAAGTCATCTAATCATAGAATCTCAATCTCTTCATCACAAATAGACTTCTATCCTTTACTGGTGCAGTCATCCATCTTCAACTACATCACCTGATCTGCATCAGTTATGCCAAATGCCAACATAAGCCATCTTGGCCATTGATGTCAAGTTAGAATCTTTATGGGTCTCCTTACGTGATCTTATCAATGATCAAAACTATAGGGTCTCCTGCTTGCAAGATTTGGAATTGTTAGATGAGCGTTGACAAACTACATTCAATCACCTGAAAGCATATTAGAAACACATGAGCCACAATTATAATCACAGAGTGAAACCTCAAAAATTTGAGGTAGGTGACTTGGTTCTAAGAGAAAACCCCAAAAATCAAAAAGACAAAGAGAAAAGGGGAAAGTTTGAATCAAATTGGCTTGGGCCTTATGTTATCACAATAATCTATGGATCATGTGCATATCAATTATCAACAAAATGCACCTTTTCAGGTTTTATACATATATTTTCAAAGAATCCTGATAAAAAATACAAAAAAAAAAATTAAAAATTAAAAAAAATTTAAAAAAAAATACAAAAAAATGAAAAAATAAAAAATTGTCACTTTGGTGAAAACCTAGCAAACAGGCACCTTGTGACAAAAAAAAAATGAAAAAATGAAAAAATTTGAGAGAAATAAATTTGTCCAATGGTGAAAACCACTTCGGTGGTGTCCTAGGCAAGTACCATGGTGAAAATTGAGTTACCGACGCCATGTATAGGGACTTTTGCTCCTCCCTCCTTCAAGATTCAGTTTCACCCTTTCACTTTGCACACACTCACAACCTATCTTTTCATAATAAACTTGTCCATCCCCATCATGGCTTGTTATTGATCTACCTAAGATTAGTTCGTCATTCATAATAAACCCTTTCCACCCTTTCCTTTCACTCATAATAAATTGGGTCCTATGTATAACTAGGGACAAATTCTAAAGCTAGTGATGGAAGTGGATCCTTGGCATCACATGTTTTGAGGAGAATCATCTTTTCATTCTTTCTTTTTGTGCACAATCCACAATAAAAGATCACTTGCATCACCAATCTGCAATAATTTTTTTGTTCTTCTTTGTAATAAATTATTGGTTTAATGGAGTAAGTCAGTTTCAGATGAGACACAAGCAAAAATGAGCTTTCAACAAATCAATCTTTTGACAAACTTTGACTACAACAAGGTTTTCAAGATTATCTGTCCTTTATCAGGATGACAACATTGTGACCAGATCAAACATGTTAACATATGTGACAAGATACACTTATAACTTGAGGATTTTAGTTTATGTTGGTGTCAAGTCTTTGATTTCCTTTTGATTTCATCTTTTCTGGTATCATGTTTTCTATTCTTCTCAAGGATGTTTATGACTAGAGTGGTCGAGATGGGGCATGATTAACTATTTTCCTATTTGTGAATTGTCTATTAGTAATACTATGGCTTGTCCAAGGATGTGAGGATAGTATGGGTCTAGTGTGAATAGGGACATTCCTTGTTTGTGACTGTTTGATCTTCATGCAAATGATACAATGACTATCTAGGTCCAACCTACATCTAGATGGTCACAATAAATTTTCCATAATAAGCTCAATGATGATAATAGCACAATAAGCTTATTAACTTCCATTTCTTCTACCTTTCTTCTCCCTTTTGTGTGTCTTCCATTGTTCATCCCTGAGCCCATGTAGTCTGGAATCACACAACTAAGCATAATGGCACACCAAAAACATCTACATTTCATGTAGTGTCCATTTGCATCATCATATTTTATTATTCATCATACATATAAGATAAATAGAAATCACATTGCATCCATACAACATATCAATAGATTAGTTGGCATGTAATCATGTCATAAGCATGTATATAAGATCACATCATACACACACCACCTATCGGTAAACACACAAACATGATTGTATACATCACATCACCATACATGGCATAAAACACATAGTAACATCATATCATAAACATAATTGTAAATGCATCACATAAAATCATAAGAATATAGTCACTACCAAAATAGATGATCTCACACGCACACACACACACACACACACACACACACACACACACACACACACACATATATATATATATATCAAAAAATAAATTATATCATGATACAATTATGTCAAAAAATCATATGTCTGCAACTGTCCCAGGTGTCTATATCATACAAAAAACTGATACAACATAGATTCAACAGGGCTATGATGAACTGCTTCCCTAGGAGCTGGTAGGCCTCGGTGGAATCTAAGCTCCTAATGATGAACCCCCTCTCCCTAGTGATGGAACCCCTCCTCCACATTAACCTATAAGAAAACACAAACGCATCAACATCATCTCTATCAGCTTTATCAGGTTACATTAAGCTTTATCAACTTTTTACCCTATCTTCCAGCTTCATCAACTTTTTTCACTTTACCAGTTGCTTTGAAATCTATCTTGCTAGGGTATTGATCAGATTTCATTAATTTGACAACTTATCCAATATCCGCTTTATAATCTATCTTGCTAGGGTACTCGCCGAATTTCATCAATTCAATGACTTATCCAATATCAACTTTGCAATATATCCTGCTAGAGTACTCGTTGGATTTCATCAATCCAATGGCTTATCCAATTGGCCATTTTTGTTTATCATAGCGATGACCTATTTTGCCTTTATATCATCTTCTTTTTCATACTGCTTAGCCTTTTTCTTAATGAGAGATTGTTTGCAGCTTTTCAAAATTTCTCACCTAATCTCTCAAGGGGGCATACCACTTTCATATTGGGGCAGATATTGTATCTATTTTTCTTATTTTCTTTGAGCCAATGCAACAAGATGCATTGTATCAAAGAGGGGCAAAATGTAGACACCTAAAATAGTCCTAGCCTAATTAAATAAATATTTTATTTATTTAATTATTTTATCCTAAACCTTCTATTAATTAAATAGATTATAATTTATTTAATTAATTCACTTATCCTTTTCTATCTTTTCCCAATTTAACTAAATATTTTTATTTATTTAAATTATCCTTTCCCTTAAGTAAATAAATATTTTATTTATTTAATTTACCCTACTTCTTCTATTAAAGTGAATAGATCTTTATTTATTTAATTAATTAATTAGTCTTTTCGACCTGTTCATGGGTTCTCTAGGGTTCATTCTTTGGGTAAGGTGGTCACGAGAGGTGAAAAGGTGTGGGCTAGGCTGAATCAAGGATAGATTAAGATCAACTTTGATTGAGCGTCAAGAGGCAACCCAGGTATTTTGGGTGTTGGGTGTGTTGCTCTTGATGAGGAAGGGAAGATCCTTTTCAAAGGTGCGTAGAGGTTGCAAGATGGGACAAACAATGAGGTTGAGGCACAGGCTACTCTATTAGCAGTGGAATTGGCTAATAACATAAACATCTTGAGAGTGCATCTTGAAGGGGACTCTCAAGTGGTGGTGGATGCAATTGTGAAATGTGTATCTTCAAGTTGGCGACTAAATAAATTTATCTCAATTATCTGCTCAAAATTGAATGTTTTTCAGGATTTTCGTATCTCTCATATTAGGAGGGGGAGAATATTATGGTGGATGCTTTATCCAATATGGAGTGTGAATTGGATAGATGTGTGATGAGATGGTGGGGGGTGATGATGGTATCATCCAATGGCAATCTTAATCGGCCTGTGCGATTTTGTACTTGTCTGTTAATGGAAACTATGTGATGTGGACGCCTAGTTCTTCTTCTGAGGGCATAGGCTAGCTCGCTTGTTGTTGGAAATTAATGCCAATAATTTCTACAGTGGTGGTGGAGCCTAAAGGGAATGAATTTATGGAGAGAGTGGGGAAGTGTGTGTCAATCCTTGCATATTCAAGAATATTTTTGGTTTGCAAGTGAGGCTTTTCATCGATTAGTTTTGAGTTTAGTAACCTGGTTTTTCTTTCTGCAATGGAGGCCATTTTTACATTGAAGACATCCAAACTTCCCACTACCTTTTGGGGACCAGTTTCAGAGTGGAGGTTGAAGAACATGTTTTGTTCGAATGACCTTCTATTGATTAGGAGAGTACAACTGGTCTCGAGGGAAGATTTGGGTGTAATTGGTCACCGCTATCAAATCCATGTGGATTTCTATTCCCTTATCATGGCATGGGGTCTTGAGTTGGACTCTTGCTTCCAACAGGTCTGAGAGGTCACAAAGGCAATTATATGAGAGGAGTATCTGGTAAATATGGAGTCATTGCTAGAGTGGGCCATTCCAGGTGAAGGTTTTGATGTCTTTGAAAGGTTAGAGGTCCATCAAGAATTGAGAGGTAGGTATATCCCCTTTCTCACGCAATGGGAGTAGGTGAAGGATAGGTACAAAGAGGTGGTGAGGAGAGGCTGGGAGGAGTTGAAAATATTCACATAGATTATGGAGCTGGAGGAGGTAATTCGGCAGGCTCGGGCGGAAGCACTAACTCATTTGACTGCAAAATCCAACAAAGTTTTTTGACAAAAGATGCATATTTAGACGTATCATTGGATACCTATGATATTTAATATGAAATTTTCAATTTTTAAAAAATTTATGCCTGATGTTTGTCAGAATTTTGACGAACGTGTTCGTCAAAATATCGAACAAATATTTTTTTAATAAATAAAAGTGAGCTTGACGATTTATAAATGACTAATTTGATCATCAGATAAAATACACAACTAAACATTATATTTATGCTTGGACAATAGCTATATGTATGTATGTACACATATATATGTATATTTATATGTATACATATATATACACATTATGTATATATGTGTGTGTGTGTGTATAAATACACACACACATATAGACATATATATATGTACATACATACATACATACATACATACATACATACATACATACATATATGTATGTATATTTACACACACACACACACACACACACACACACATATATATATATATTCACCAAACACTGCTCCTTTACTTCTATCTTTTGATCATCCTATAACCAACTTACCTCATAAGGACAAGGATGCTCCAGCCTCTTTCAACCTAACCTTGTGTATATATAAATATATATCTTTAATATAATATATTTAAGTTACACCAAGCTATGGGTACCTAACATCATGGTCCCACACTATGATGCTAGTCATAATTAACTTTTAATTTCCATAAAAGAGTTCCAGCCACAATCCTAATGGGTTGTGCAAAGAATATCATCTATTAGATTATTTTAATCTCTACCATTGGATCTTAGGGCTTCAAATTAAAGAAAACCCTAAACATATATTAAGATGGAAAGTAACCCTATTTACTCATTTACACATTTTCTCAAGCTTTCTAACTCTACCCTCCTCCATTGAGGCTTTTGTTGCAGGTTTCTCAAAAGTGCTTCATCAAACAAGCTATGGAATCAAAGCTCTAATTTTTTTCTTATATTGTTTGTAGATTTGTAGGTTGGGAAGGAGTGGTAGCCATATGCATTTGTGGGAGATCAAAATCTCCATTTTATTTGTTTTGGGTTTGCACCAATTTTATTTTGAGATTTTTTTTCTTTCCCTCTTGTTTTCTCAGAACCCTAGATCTAATTTTTCTCTTATATTGTTTGTAGATATCTAGTTTGGGAAGGAGTGGCGGCCATATGCATTTTTTGGGAGATCAAAATCTTTATTTTATTTGTTTTGGGTTCGCACCAATTTTCTTTTGAGATTTTTTTTATTTCCCTCTTGTTTTCTCAATAAAACCCTAGATCTAATGTCATTTTTCTTTTGTTTGTAGATGTAGATTTGAAAGGACTGGTCATCAGAGATTAAAATCTCCATTTTTCTATTTGCTATTTTTTGTTGATATATACTGGTTTTTTAAATTTTTTAATATGATTTTTTTACTTCCCTTACATGGCGTGTTGCACCTTTCCAGAGCTACGACCCCCCATGTAAGGGGGTGTCGTAGTCCCTATGGGGCTGCGACATCCCCTTACATGGGTTTTCATAACTCTGAGAGCTGCGACCCCTCATGTAAGGGGGTGTTGCAGTGCCCAGGGACTGCGACATCCCCTTATGTGGGGTGTTGTAGGTTCTGTAATTTTTTAATTTTTTTAAAAAATATTTTAAATGATATATATATATATATTAAATAATTTATATATATATTTTATATAAATGATTTATATATATAATTTATTTGTGAGTTTGATAGTATAAACATTCATATGGAAATAAATGTAACTTCACATTCAACTATTTTTTTTTCAACTATAAATTTAATAACAGTGAACATTTTAATAACAGTATTGCAATATTTAGAATTAAAATGAATTTAACCAACATTTCATATCTAGATGACATCCAAACTGAACCAAGGGAAACTTCAAGCAAGGTTAACCGGTTAGTTTAAATCCAAATAAGCATAAAAAGCCAAATAAAAGTAATAAACTTGTAGACACCTAAAAATGGTCAACGCTTGAGGAGTTATACTTTAACAATTGTGCATTGCCTCATTTTAGGTTTTTGTGTCGCATTAACATTTCTCCTATGATTCGCACTTGATCTTTATAATTTGCAAGCATCGAGTCATTCTTCTACATTCTTCAATCATCTCGTTCTCAAATTTGGTCTTGTCGACAACAATCTTCAATCATGATTTTGGTCGATCTTTGTCCTTGTCAATCTTGTCATATTGCGATCGATTCGTCATCGATCCTTGTCCTTTTCAATCATGTCAATTTGGTCAATTTGTCATTGATTTTTTTCATCCAATCTTAATCAAATCATTTATTGACACTGGTCATTTATCAATTCAAAATCATGATTGATATCAATTATCTTCAATCAAGACCTAATTGTCATTCTCACATTGCTAACTCCTTTTTTAGGGTTCTGTGATTTATTCATTTAACCTAATTTGTCATTTCTTCCTTTAGGTTAAATAATTTATTTATCCTAAGTCTTCTCATCACAATTAAATGTTCATTTAATTGGCTAATAATTCCTCCCTTTGTGAATTAATTAATAAATGAAAAATTATTAATTAATTCACTCAATTTCCTAATTTTCCTCAATTTTCTAATTTCTTAATTTATCCAATTTCAATTTCCTCCTATTTCTCTCCTAAATTCATGGAAATGACATGTCAATTTGTCATAATTTGTCATCAAAATTATCAATCAACAATTTTGACATAGAAGTTGTCATAATTTGTCATAAATTATCAATCAACAAATTTTGCATAGAAAGTGCATAATTTGTCATAATTTGTCATATTGATTTGCAATTTCCATTTGAATTGCATCATGCTAATCTTGTCATCTCTCCAATTTGTCTATAAATTGGATGATCTTCATCAATCAAAGGCCTTGATCCCTAATAATCCCTAGCCGCTAATTGATAATCAGACTATCGAATTTACACTTCGAGTATTCTTGTGTCAATGTCAATCTTGCTTTCACAGTTAGGTGTATGCACTTGAAGGTGAGATCCACAACAAACCTATTTGGAGAAGAAAGAAGAACAATGGAGCCGCATGAAGGAGCATTTGAATCCCATCTTTGGTTTGCATGATCTTTGCTTTTGAATTCTTTTATCTCATGTCTCTATTGAGTGTGCTTAGGATAGATTCATTGCATTCTAGCCTTTCGTGATTAGACAATTATTGATGAATATGTTTCTCTTGTTTGTGATGATTCCTAATTTCCTATGCTACAAAACTAATTAACTTATACCTTGCAAGAGAAGAGTCTCTCTTGTTCCTCCGATTTGGACACTAGTTGAAGCCAAGCACACACCCCTTCTTGATTTGTTTGGATTGGTCCAATAGCGAGATGTGGATAGCTCTCGAAGTTGCACAACAATGGATGGATGTGAATGGGGATGGATTATGGAGTCAAACTAAGGCTATGATTGGGATGCTCTTGATAAACTCAAATTAGCAGCATGGAGTTACTTGGATTGTGTATCATCAAGTGAAGGGATGGAGACCCCAATTTATAGAATTGAATAGAGGAAAATGGATGGTCAAGATTGAAGAGGAATGGAGGGTTAGGATTTGAGGAAAGAAGATCACATGGATCAAGGGACAATGACATGACAAGGGGGGTGGAGACTAAGAGATTTTCCAGAAAGGCATTTCTTGTCTCCACCCTCCTCAAGGTACATGGGGAAGAGTTCCCAATGCACCTAGGAGGAATAAAAGGAATTAAAAATTCCTAAGATATTGTGTGCATGGGGATTGGAAAAGGGAAAAGAAATTTTAAAATTCCTTGGGAAGGTAAGAAGCATGGGAGAATGTAAGATTTTGAAAATCTCACATTCACCCAAAAGGGGAGCATTTAGGGTGGAAGGTGAGAGGGGGACAAAGAGGGTTTAGCCATAAATGGCTATAATTGACTTTTGTGCCTAATCATGGGGATTAGGCATTAGCAAGGGGTTAGGGGAACTATTTAGAAGAATTAGGTGAAGATTATGAGCAAGTCAGATTTGTAGGAGGATTTGACTAGGAGAGAGAATGAGTGGAGGTAATTAAAAATTGAAGAATAATGCTAAGTAGGATTAAGAGAGTTTCTAGAAGAATTAATTAGACTAATGATGGATTAGGAAAAGGTGATTTGTAGGAATCACAAGGATTAATGAATTAATTAATTGAGATTAATTAATTAAAAGGGGGATTATGAAGAATTAATTTTGAATGGCTTAGAAGAAAAAAGGAAAATTGATTTATTGAATAAATCAATCATTGGACTATAGTGATAATATTAACTAGATTAAACATAATTAATATTGAGAAGAATAAATACTAACATAATTAAATAAATAAATTATGTAGGAGACTTAAATTAATTAAAATAATTAATTTAAGTGTCTACATTTTGCCCCTCTTTTACGCAGCAGCAAAATTTGGCAATGGGTAAAAGATAGAAAAATGAAGATGCCCCGACATAAAGCACAGGTGGTGTATGCACCCTTGAGAATTTTTTGCAGGTGGTGTATGCACCCTTGAGAATTTTTTGTAGGTGGTGTATGCACCCTCAAGATTTTTTTCAAAATTTTTTGAAAAAATTAATAGAAAATTCTCAAAAAGAAGAAAGAAAGAGAGAGAATAATGAACGAATGAGAAAGAAAGGGAGAAATGTTTGAGGAAAATGTGAGAAGAGATAGAAGAAGGGGAGAGACAAAGGGGTTGGCGCACGAGGGGGACCATATAAACCACATAGGGCCCAATGAAGGGTCATTGTCATACATAACCATTGGAGTAAATCAGAGCTTAGAAAGTAGAAGGAGGGATGGACCACATTCCCACACATGAGAATCACATAGAGAGGGTTTGTCGACACAAGAGACCCTCCCAGTACATTCCACCAGTATGTACCCTAAGCCTACCCTATGATTTGATAGGTTTAGGGTAGAATTTAGGGGCTAGAATTAGGCCAAAATTTTAGTAGGGCAAATGCACTGATCATCATTTCAGCATGCGCGCCCCTAGGTTAGCGCGAGCCTTGGCGAATAGCTCCAGCTCACGTAGGGATTAGGGGTCTAAGGGGAGTTTGGGGTGGGCATACATGCATGGCATGATTGCCCATGTTGGTCTAGTTTAGGATTTAGATCTGGGACTAGAGAAAAGGGACACATGATGCGAGCACTCGCAATGATCGAGATTAGGTCCCTGGTCTAGGTTTTTAGCATGTACGATTGCGGCATAGCACGAGCGCCATAGTTTTGGTGTGAGCATTGGATGAAATAGTGTGAGCGCTAGGGAGGTTGAAAAATAAAGAATTTGATGAGTATAGGTGTAGGAAGTGGCTTAGGAGGGTATCATGAATGCTTCACGAATAGGATAAGGGGAGGGTTAGGAAGAGTGGCAAGGGATAATGAAGTGGTTTGTGTGAATGTAGGCAGATTTAGGGTTGTTGGCATTGAGAGAGCACTAGCTGATGACGATGAGGCTGTACTGGTGGTTAGGGGAAGACAAGTTGGAGATATTGAGCCCCATAGAATTGGATTTTGTCAGCTGATGGCCGAGGATCAGAGTGGACACCGCCATGATGACTGCGCTGGTAGAGAGGTGGGACAGTAGGATCTGTACCTTCCATCTGCCTATAGGAGAGGCCACTATGACACTATTAGATGTATGGAGGATCTTGAAGATCCCCATTCATGATGTGATTCCCAAGTACAGGCTGGATGTGGTAGACTTCTATCTTCGAGAGGTTTGCGAGAAGGATGTGTTGCCTATGATGGATAAGACACATGTGCATTTAGGGAGAGCGATGGAGATCCGACATATTCCTTGCTTGGCGCTTGTGATCTATGAATTTATGAATGAACAAGTGATGCCTGACCTAGGAGGGCATGGATTTCCTATTGGGTGGAGTAGGTGTGTATATTATATGGTACATGATTGTGTAAAGTATGCATGGGGAGAAACAATGCTTGCTTAGTTATATCATGATATGCATCTTGTTGTGTCCAAAGATTATGTGAGTCTATCAACATGGATTACCTTACTTCATGTATGGGCATGGTAGCACATTGCAGTGACTCGACTGTTTGGGGTACAGGACAGATGACCTCAACAACCTTACATAGATCGAAATAGGGGCCTGCTTCACTACACATGGATAGGGGCTATATGGTTTTGGCACCACATTTATTATGAGCTGATGTAGTTTGCATGGTGACCATTTTTGGACAACGAGAGGTAGAGGGGAGACTGGAAGCTGCATTGGGTAGGTGTTGAGATGTGGCTTTTTGGGAGGTCGGTATATGTTATGGAGTACCATGAATCCTATAGGGTGGGCTGACAGTTCAGAGAGATACATGATATAGTGGGTGATATACTGTTATATCTGTAGATTACCTAAGAGGTGGGCTTGTGGGGGTAGAGTGTGAGTCTGTTGGAGGGGAGGACCAGTTTCCAGACTATAGCCTACTTGTTCTGAGATGAGCGGAGGAGTACGGGGGATGATATAGGCACCATAGGGGGATACAAGAGCTAGTGGGAGGTGCACCTACTAGTGTGGTTGACCATTCCAGGGGTGTTGGAGGATGATGAGGTGCAACCGACTATGGATGAGATAGTCGGAGGAGAGGAGGATGCTTCTGGGGATAGGGCTTTTCTGGGAGGAGGAAGGGGTGTCGTGAGGTAGAGGAGGGGGGTAGTATGAGGGAGAGGACCACGGGGGTGTCATGAGGTAGAGGAGGGGGTAGAATGAGGGATAGGACCGCAGGTGGCCATTCCAACATAGAAACATGTGGCTGCAACAATGATAGGGCATGTAGCAAGGGAGGGGGAGGGTGGAGGAGATGAGGTAGTGCTAATAATTATTCATGATGTACATGCACATGACACTGGAGTGGAGGGTGGTGGTAGATTTTCTCAGATAGATTTTGAAAGGCTCATGCAGGAGAGGGATGCTACTAGAGAGAGAGTACACTTGTTGGAGAATGAGCTTTAGGTGGAGAGGGTGAGAGGAGATAGTTTGCAGCTGGAGGTGGGGAGGTTATAGTGGGAGATTGATGATTTGACAGAGAGACTATAGATGGCTAGGAACGAGGTGGATTATTTGCGGAGGGAGGGAGAGGAGGTAGAGAGGATGCTGGATGAGGCGAGGACAAGGACCGATATTGGGGAGATACAAAGCACATTATAGCAGCAGGATGGGGAGCTGGAGAGTCTGCAGGTGAGGGTGTAGAGAGCAGAGGCAAATGTTACTTGCCTGTGGGGGTGAGGGACTCAATATGACAGATGTTAGTCCCCATAGGGCTAAGGTAGATGTACTCTAATACGATGCAACAATGGGAGAGGGTGGAGAGGGCAAGATGGGAGGCTGCATAGTATAGAGGATTATATCATAGAGTGGTCCCAACAAAGTAGAGAGAAGAATTGTACATAGAAAGTGTACATTCTCATAGGACCCACAGCTAGCATCTGACGCAAAGCCAATAGATAGGCGAATCGGTGGGTATGAGGCCACCTAGGATAGGGGGAGTAGAGGGATTCAAAGGAGGAGGAAGGGATGAGGAGGGAGCCCGAGAGATAGGAGGGGAGAGCTAGCTCCATATAACATTATGTATATTTTTAACCCTTCTAGGTGGCCATTATACTATGACTGCTATATTCATTTTTGAGAGGCATATATATATGTGATATATGATTTTTGGCAGTGCTTATGCATGCATGTACTTTATTATGGACATTATTTTTTATTGTATGATGTGATGCATTGATGATGATTATGGATGTTTTGTGTTGGCTTATTTGTGATGCAGGATGGATGCTTACATATGCCTATACTTATGATATGTTACTGACACTTTGGTGCATGCAGGATGGATACTTATATATGCATGTGTTTATGTTATATTACTGACACTTTGATGGATGTAGGATGGTTATCTATGTGGATGCATATGTTTTGGGATTTTATGATGTGTATATATATTTTTGGATGATGTATTATTTTTGGATTTTCTAATGATTTTGAGAATACATAGTGTGATTTAATGGATTAATCTATAATGAATATGCAACAAAATCTATAATGAAATGAACATGCACACTATAATGGATAAACTATAAAATGAGAAGTGCAACAAAATTTGAAATGCAAACTAAGTATAGGTGCACTGTACAAAATAAAAATGAATAATGCAACAAAATTTGAAATGCAACCTAAATGATGGATAATTTTTTTTTTGTGATGCAACCTAAATGATGGATAAAAACAAAATTTTTGATGCAACCTAAATGATGGATAAAAATGAATAATGCAACAAAATTTGAAATGTAACCTTAATGATGGATAAACAAAATTTGTGATGCAACCTAAATAATGGATAAATAATGAATAATGCAACAAATGAAAGATTAATGCAGCAAATAAAAATGAGTAATGCACTTATATGAATAACACAAAATTTATTTGAGAATATGCCAATCATAATACAATGACCTTAGGTAGGATAGAAAAATATGGCGGGAGGGGGGAATTGAGGTCTCCAAGATGTGAAAACGAGGATATGATAAAAAAATGTGATGATATGGGATGGGTAGGGAGATTTGTTGTGCACAAGATGTGGAGAGCCAACCTAGTTTGATATTGCCAAGGGTAATCTACACTACTAATTATAGGAACTGGTATGTCATGAAAACCCCAAGGCGTGGACTAAATCTCAAACAAATAGGTATGCCTTGCACATAATCATGCAAGTGTTCATAAACACTAATGTAGGGTTGTCAGTACATACAAGGGAAACCTTCAAACACACCACACCACAAAAACATGCCCCAGTATGTCCCTTTACACAACATACCAAGATATAGATTGACCCTGGTAACCATGGGTAGGAACAGTCATAGGTCAAAGTGATGCAAATCAAAGTAATCAAGCAAAATCATGCAAACAAAGTGCACCAAGCCAAATGAAATCTCTTTCCAAGACTAAGACTTAGGATTTGTGGGTATACTATCGGATAGGGGAAGGATGCATCCCAATGGGCATGAGTGACTGATGGATGTGAATAAAAAAATGAGTAGATGACATGGACATCTGAGTGCGGACATTTCACTACTGAGACTTGATGGAGTACATATGGACAAGTGTTTGAATTACGTGCAAGTCAATAAGAAGCTCAAAACTAGAAATTAAGCTTAGTTTGGTGGGATGAAAGCTCAGTTTGATGAGCTGAAAGCTCAGTTTAATGGGTTGATCCTTATTCATTATTCAGGCAGAAACTCATCATAAAGTGAGTGATCATTCTATCGAGTATGGTTGAGTGGATGAGGGGACAGTGTTCATGCTGGGATGAATGGGAGAAATGGTGACATATGGGATGATGGATGTGGTGGCGAATATGGATATATGATGGGTGAGTGGTGGAGATAGAGTCTGACCTAATAGACGATGGATCCAAATTTTTTACCTTGGTGCCTGCGAATAGGTTTTCACTAAGGTACTTACCCATATCGCCACAAAGTGTTTTTCACTGATGGACGAATTTATTTCTTTCTTAGTTTTTTTACCTTTTTTCATTTTTTTGTATTTTTCTTGATTTTTTTATTTTTCTTTAATTTTTTGAATTTTTTCTTGATTTTTTTTTTTTTGAATTTTTTCTTGATTTTTTTGATTTTGATTTTTTTTTTTTGAATTATTATTATTATTATTTTTAAGACAATTGGCAACCTTCTAAGGACTAGGCATAGAATCTCTTCAGGTGCATGATGTTCATAGGCTCATCTAGGGAATCCGCTTCAGGAGTAGCCAATTGATATACCCCTGATCCATACTTTGCTATGTTTACATAAGGTTCAAGCCAATTGGGCTCAAAATTGGCATTCTTTTCTCTTTCTTGGAGGTTTCTCTGATTAGAGGCCTCAACTTGACCATTACCTTGTGGGTAATAGGGAGTGGAGAAGCGGTTCTAGATATCAAACTTTTGACATAGCTCCTTAACATCCCGATTTTTAAAAGGTCTGACATTATCTATGATAATAACCTTGGGGATTCCATATCGGCAGATTAAATAGTTCATAATGAATTTAGAGATCTATTTACCAGTGGTGAAGGTAAGAGGAATGGCCTCCACCCACTTGGTGAAGTATTCAGTGGCAGTAATGATGAATTTATGACCATTGGAGGATGCAGGGTGGAATTTCCCAATGAGATCGAGCCCCCAGTGTGAGAAGGGCCATGGTGTGATAAAAGGCTGCCAATCTTGTGATGGAGCATGAATCATGTCACCATTCTTCTAGCAAGGGATACATTTCTTCACATAATTATATGCATCTACTTCCATTGTAGGCCAGTAGTATCCCGTTCGCAACCATTTTTTAGCCAAGGTGAGAACACTTGAGTGTGCCCCACATATACCTTTGTGTACTTCACGTAGTTCTCATTCAATCTCTTGTTTATCTAGACACCTTAGGAAGGAACTATCGAAATGCCTTCTAAATAGGGTGTCTCCAAGGATAGTATAATGGGCACATTAGCAGATAAAGGTTTGTTGTTGGGTTTTGGTGAGGTGTGGGGGAATGGTGTTATCTCTTAGGTAAGTGAAGGTCTCCTGATACCAAGGGGATTCGGGACCAACAAGTATGCACACCATTTCAAACTCTGGTAGGTCATATGTTGGTATGAAGAGTTGCTCGACCAGAAAATCACACTTTTGACTTTGTGTTGACATTTGAAAGAGGGAACCAATAGTGGCCATTGCATCTACAACTCTATTGTTGCTACGTGGAATCTAATAAAACTTGATTGATGTAAAATGCTTCTTGAGGTCCTCAACCATACTGCAATAAGGAAGAAGCTTGTCATCTTTTGTTTGATACTCATCATTGAATTGTTTAATGACAAGTTGGGAATCACCATAGACATGTAATTCCAATATCTTCCATTGGATAGCCAAATGGAGTCCAGAGATTAGTGCTTCATATTCTGCAATGTTGTTAGTGCATGCAAAGGCTATCTTGTATGATTTAGGGATGCAATATCCTTGTGGTGTGATTAACAATATGCCTGCCGCCAATCCATTTTGAGTGCAAGAACCATCAAAGTATAATGACCACATGGAAGATGTAGTGACAACCATTATGAATTCATCTAGAAATTATGTGAGGATAGGGTGATCACCTGGAAGTGGAGCATCTGCTAGCTGGTTTGCTATCACTTGTCCTTTGATTGATTTTCTATCTACATATTCGATGTAGAACTCACTTAGTAACATGACCCATTTAGTAGTTCTGCTAGTGAGAGCAGCCTTTGATAAAAGATACTTGAGAGGGTTCATCTTAGCAATCAATTTTGTTTTATTGTTAAACATGTAGTGCCAGAGCATTTGTGTGTTGAAGACAAGTGCTAAGTATTCTCTTTCAATAGGGGTATAATTGATCTCATACCCTACTAATGTGCGACTGATATAGTATATAGCATGCTCTTTTCCTTGATCATTTGTCTATGCCAATAATTCCCCCAATGCCACTATAGTACTTGACATGTACAAAAGAAGTGGTTGTCTTGGAATGGGAAGCATAAGAACTAGAGGCGATGCAAGATATTCCTTGAGTTTATCGAAAGCCTTTTTGACATAGGCAATCCCATTTGAATTTGGTATGCTTGCATAGTAGGTGTGCAAATGGGTGACATTTATCGGCAAGCTACGAGATGAAGCGTCTGATAGAGTGGAGCTTTCCTTGGAGATTGCACAATTGTATGAGGGTCTTTTGGGGAGGCATTTCCATGATAGCTTTCACCTTTGTAGGATGAACCTCTATAACTCTACGAGAAACAATAAAACCTAATAGTTTCCCAAATGTGACGTCAAAGATGCATTTCTTGGGATTTAGGATCAGTTTATATTTTTCCAATCTCTCAAAAATTTGCCTTAAGATAGGGATGTGCTCATGTCTTGTCTTGGGTTTTCCTAGAAGATCATCCACATAATCCTCCATGATTTTGTGCAAAAGGTCATGGAAAATTGTTATCATTTCTCATTGGTATGTAGCTCCAACATTCTTGAGACCAAAAGGCATGACTTGATAACAAAAGGTGCCCCATGGTGTTGTGAATGCTATTTTGTGTTGGTCTTCCTCTGCAATCCTAATCTGATTATATCCAGAAAGTCTATCCATAAGTGATAACATTTCATGTCCCGTTGTGAGGTCTACAACCATTTCCATGTTGGGGAGTGGGAAATCATCCTTAGAGAAGGCTCTATTCAAATCTCAGAAATCTATGCAAATACGGATGCCCCCAGCAGGTTTGTCGATAGGTACAATATTGGATACCCATTAAGGATAATCTATTGGTTTTTTGAATCCAACGTCCAACATATTTAGAATCTCTGCTTTGACATGGAGTGCAATGTGTGGATGCATCTTGTGTAATTTTTTCTTTACTGGTTTTGCATCCGAATGAACAACAAGATTGTGAACTACCAAGTCAGGATCTAGGCCTAGCACGTCAGCATATGACTAGGCAAAATTGATACATTTTTTTGGTGAGAAAATTGATAAATTTTTGCTTCTCTTGATCTGTCAAGGACTGAGCAATGAGCACGTTCTTTGGGGTGTCTTTAGTGCCGACATTGATAGTGTATGTTTCTTCTATCAGTAAATTTGACCTGTATTGTTGTGGATGCACAATAGTAGGGAGGTCAAGTCCCTCATCCTCAAGTTCTTGATCGAGGTTTTCATTTTCAGATATGCCCTTTGTTTTTACTTTTTCCTCATCCAAAGGTACTTCAGAGAGGTTTTCACATAGGGAATCATGGTTTCCTTTTTTAAAATCTTTTTTACGACTAAGGGCATTGACTTGACTACCAAAGTATCCATTCTCATGTAATTGAAGCCCATGAAATTTGTTACAGTCTTCTAAATTGTGCATAGTTAGGAGATCCATGTGAGCATTTTTATCGACACATATGTCTAAAGCGGGTTTGTCTCGTTGGTCCTAGTCTATAAGCTCGAGGTGAACAAGTTGCATCTCATATGGGGTGGAAGGGATTATGGGGGTGATGGTGTTGAAATGGGTGTCAAAGAAGATGTCATCTTCATACTCAAAAGGTATTTCATGGAGTTCCTCTTCTTCAAAGTCTTCGACCTCCAAGGAGGGACTTGAAGGGGTACCAGTGATAGTGATCTTAGGTACTGGAGTATAACCCAAGCCCATGTTATACTTGTATGAGATGGCATTTATCGGTGTTTTGATTCCTTTCTCTTCTAGCTCTAGGTCGTGTCCTTTATAACCCATCTTATCCACTATGGTTGATGCCTTTGGATATATCTTCTTGGGAATCTTTTCTAGTTCTTCATCTTCTTCACGGTACAACCACAAAGAAACATTTGTCTAGAGACTTTCCTCATCAAGTGGGCCTTATTTCTTGAAGGTGGTATCCTTACATTGTATAATAGGTTTCTGGTCTTTTTAAATTTCTTTGGGCTTGCCAAATGACTTAGGAGACATAGGGAGATTGCTTATTAATAAGACATCCTCAAGTTTGTATTCTCCACAACCATTGTCTAGGATCTTGACCTTGGGATCTATTTGAGATGAGTTGGAGGAAAATTTAGATGCATTAGATGGAGGAGATGGAGCGGGTCTATTTAACAGGAAATGGTATGAATTTTTTCCCTCTAAGAGCTTGAAATACTGGAAAGGTTGTGGATCGCCTCTGATAGTGATCTCTCTACCGTTGAAGGGAAATTTAATACATTGATGGTAAGTGGAAGGAATGGCTTGAAGGGAATGAATCCATGGTCTGTCGAGGAGGATGTTATAGGGGAGATCAAGATCTAGAACTTGGCAAGGGGTCTCAATTGTAATAGGGCCCACTTGAAGAGGTAAAGTGATAATTCCTTTGGAAGCCCTTTCTGCATCATCATAGGCTTTGATTTTGATTCGTCCTGATGTATCAACTAGGTCCTCAGAAAGCCTCAATTGCTTTATTAACTTATATGTACAAAGATTGAGTCCACATCCACCATCTATCAAGATGCATTTAACCTTGTGTTTCCTGGATAAGAGCTTCAATATGTAATGTTTTTTTATGATCATCATCTGCAGGAGCATCATTGGAGGTGAAAACAAGGTGTTGCTGGGCAGCGAGGTTTCCAATGAGGGCTTGGAATTGGGAAACATTGATGTTGTTAGGGACACATGACTCGAGGAGGGATTGTTCCAAAATTTCCTTGTGGACAGGGGAGGTCTTGAGGAGCTCTAAGATGGAGATTTGTGCAGGGGTCTTCCCAAGATGGTCATATCAATGAGTGGATGACATTGGGGGAGGGTTTGACGGAGGAGGGTGATGCAGAGATTCAAAGGACCCAACTCAAACTTAATAATACAAGACTATTTTATGATCAAGTTGACACAAATGGTTTCATAATACTCAATCAAGAGAAACACGACCCTTTGAGACTTTACAAACTAACTCAATGCATTGACAAAGAAAAATCATTGCAAAACTACCACCTTGCTGCCATATTGATAGACCCTTACACAGTCAACCATAACTTTTGCAACTGAAAAAATTTATTCAATATATCTAGTGAAATTATTCATAACTTGGTTATAAAAAAAATATCCAAAACTAAAAAAAATCCAACAGTGGGAATGTGAGATATGGCCCCCGTATTAGGATTATATTTTTTGTAACAGTCTGCCCCTAAAATTTCAGACCTTTACTCCCACAATGCACATGCCATCTTGTGCATGGCCTCTTGAAACCAAAAATTATGAAAATATACAATATAATAAACCATCTTACCCATTTGTGGGGTTATATCAATTTGGAAATAAAATATAAAACATTTTCATGCTCACTATTAACCCTAGGGCAGGGATATGATTGTTTTCACAAGAAATTAGACATCTTCACCAAAACAAAACCAAATCACTTCAAACCAAAGCCAAAATAAACTTATTTAATTATAGAAACATCTCCAACCAGGAAGGAATGAAAAATAACTCATAAAAGCACTCAAAACAATGGAAAATCAGACTATTCTACGTGGAAACCTAGAAAATACACATGAAAATTAGATTTTTATTGCTTCAAAACTCCAAACCCGATCAAAACACCTTTACCAACAACCAAAAAATGATTCAATTTATTCCATTTATAACCCTCAAGGTCTTATAGGCCTAAATCCAACCTAAAAACAACTTATAACTAACTTATGACAACTTTTTGCATTCTTGACAACTTTTTGACAACAAAAAGTTGCTCCAAAGTTGTCAAGTTTGACAACTATGTATGTCAACTTGCCAAACCTATATATGAACATTCTAAAACATTAAAATTGTCATTATATGACCTTATAAACATATTTTATCCACCTAAACACACTTCTACCCCAAAAACCCAATTTTAGCCTTTTCTAGGCCTAATTGCTCAAAATGGCAATTTTACATTTTTTGACCATTACATTGCATTTCACTACATTTTATGGCTCACATGCCCATGTTACATCATTTAAAGACCTTATAGGTCTTTTTTTTCTTCATTTTTCATCAAATCCTTCATAGGGCATATCAGTGGCCCCCTGCTCAACCTTTTCTTCCTGGGTGCTCCTGTACCAGAGGGGCTTCTTGGACAGTTACCCTCCCATGACAGGTAGTTACATTGCAATCATTTTGAGAGTGGGAAGAAAAAGGTGTGGAACCTTAAATGAATATCTTAGAAGGGTTATGTATGCTTTCCAATTGAGGATGGACGGGACCACCTTGAACAATGATCCTAAGTCTTCTTTGGGAAGGGAGAGGATTTTTTCCCTAGACAACGATGATGTTGACATGGTTATCTGCAGGCTCAATGCGACCTACCAAAAATTCAAATCCAATTTTATGATTGGTATAATCATAGTTTGCGGTATTAGATGATGAGCCCTTGCCTTTGTCATGCTTCGGGAAAGGCTCCTAGTACATCTTGAGTTTGTCATTATTGTTACCAGGTTTTGTTGTAGCTACCTCAATATCACCCTTATCAATGAGATCTTGTATATAGTTCTTTAGTTTTATACACTTTTGTGTATCATTCCCATTGATATGATGAGTCACAATACTCATTCTCATTATACCACCTAGGTTTAGATTGATTAGCATTAAAATAGGCAAGTTATTGGGAAGATGAATGCACCTGGCTAAACAAGCTTTTGGAACACAACCTCAATGGGCTCAGCAAGGGGCGTATACTCTATTGGAGTCTGATTGTTAGATTGGGGTGGTCATCCCTATACTAAGATATTGTTAGGAGGCATCTGAGATTGATTTTGATTGTTTCGGTGAGTATTGAACTGGTGATTAGTGGGGGTGGAATTTGGAGGGGTAGCCATAGTCTGAACTCGCTTTGCATTAGTGACACCATCATTGACTATGTTCTTGTTCTTAGACCAAAATTTTGGTTTGTCATTATGATAAGAGGAAGTATTCTGACTTGATTTTTTATAATGCTTTAGGGTACCTTCCTCTAACAAGACACATTCAAGGGCTAGGCCCTTGTCAATCAACTTCTCGAAAGACTTTATGCACTGAGATGTCAAGGGTTTTGATAGTTGGGGCACCGAATTTTTTTGAAATAATTTAATTTGGTGTTGTTTTGGCATATCCTACTAGAATTTCTTGATAAGGTATCACCACCTCTACAACAAGTTAGTGAAATTTTCCCTAGACCTTTGTTTCATGTTGCAAAGGTCCATCATGGAAATATTATTGACAATGTTGTAAGTATAGTGGGCCAAGAACTTTTCTACTAAGTCCAGGAAGGAGGTGATAGAACCTTTGGGCAAGGATGAAAACCATGCAAGAGCATCTCCCGTGAGACTCTTAGGAAAGAGCCTTTGAAGATATAAATCACTATAGGAGACTTCTTGGCATGAGATATGAAACTCACAGACATGATCTCGGGGGTCCCCTTGGCCCTCATACTTTGTGAACTTAGGCATCTCAAACCTTGGTGGGTAAGGTGCAACTGATATTGAAGGATCATAAGGACAAGTACAAAATTCCTCAGATGAATAAGGTTTTCTTTTTTTAGTCCCTTCCTTCATATTTTTGATGATATCTTTCATGTCCTGGATTTCCTTGATTA
This sequence comes from Cryptomeria japonica, assembly GCF_030272615.1. Classification (NCBI taxonomy): domain Eukaryota; kingdom Viridiplantae; phylum Streptophyta; class Pinopsida; order Cupressales; family Cupressaceae; genus Cryptomeria; species Cryptomeria japonica. The sequence continues at coordinate 705,141,566 of NC_081408.1, forward strand.
TATCGTGTTGTGGGTCTTGGACATGATGGACCGCATTTTCCCTAAGTATCTAGTGAGTCGTGGGAGGTATACCACCACCACAAATATATTGATATGATGAAGAAGCAGGAATGTGAGATGTGATGACCGATGTAACGGGGATTTGAGTTATGATTGGTCATGACCCGTGAATTGTTGTGACCAGAGGAAGGGAAGCATTGATGAAATTAGTGGCATTGTTGAGAGGAATGGAAGATTGTGGAATAGAGATATGTGGTCGGGTAGAAGAAGATGGGATAGAAGCATGTTGGAAAATAGACATGATCAGCTTGAATAATGGTATAGATGTCAAGAAGGAAGAAGGTTGGATGGAAACCATGGGGATGAATACTGCAGGTGCTATTGATTGGGGTTGAATGATAGGTGTAACGATGTGGGTAGGAGAAAATTCTCTTTGTGGTTGTTGATCAAGAATAGATCTATCAAAATTAGGGGGAAGGAAAGCTCCATTTTCAATAAGATTCTTTAGAAGACCACTAGTATTGTGTTGGATGAATTTCTCCATTATTTCTTGATTGTAAGAATCCTCTAGGAATGTTCACAATTCTGGGGAGAGGTCATCTTGATCAACCATATTAGGGTCCCCTTGTGGTTGTGGATCTTGGATATCGGGTTGTATATTTTTCCCTTGCATAGGATCTTGTGTAGGGTCTTGATATAGGATACTAATGTCTGGCATGCCATATTGTTGTTCGACCATCTTCTTCTTTTGGGATCAAGTTGTGACCATGCAAGAATAATCTTAGGAAAATTTATTGGAAGAAAAGTTTTGATGAAAGGACTTAGCTGGGATTTTAGATTTTGATAAAGTTGGATAGAATGATTGATGGGGTCCTTGGATTAGGACAAGAGTTTGATTAAGATTGTACCTTAGTCCTTGGATGAGGATTTTAGGTGGGGGATGTTGATGAAACCACAAGCAAGGTGACAACCAAGCTGGGTAAAATTTAGACCTTAGGTTAATGATCAAAGTCTCTTTCTACTAAGGATTCACTAATGATCCCAAGAAAAATAAAGACATAGGATAGGAGTCTTGATCGACTCAAAAGATGAGGAAAAGGTACTTGGGAGAGATTCTTTCCCAAGCACAAAAGCCAAATTATTAATTGATTAAAGATGAGGTCCAAATAAAACTTCACAAGGTACAAAAACTTGGAGTGAGGTTGATTTGATTGAAGGATTACTGATTAAGGGTTGATTGATGTGCTACATCCTTAGAAAGTTCTAGTGATGAAAGATCAAAGGAGGGTGATAATGATGAGTAGAAGAACTTGATGACTAGATTATCCTTGGAATGGAAATGACTCAATAAGTGATAGGTTCGAAAGGCAAATTGTATGAAGGTATGAGACCACCCTAATTTTGATGATGGTTGGTATTGAAAGACAAGCCTGATCCTTGGTGTAGGGCACATACTCTTAGTTCCTCACCAACATCAAACTCCTTGCTATGACCATGAATGTAATCATGATATCGGTGCAAAAAGGTCCTATGTTTGAGAAAATTTTTGCAGTTGGTATATGAAAACTTTCAACGTCTAATGAATTGGGCTTGGGTGAGCTTCTTTTTCTTGATTGGATGATGGATTGACTTCTTGGGATGCTTGTACAACTTACGCTTATGAAACATGAGGTGAAAATATAATGGACTAGATTTGCACTTCGACTATGCAAGGTGTGAAAAATTGGACTTGAGAATGTTTGACAAACGTGGAAAAATGAGGGGATTGTTTCTCACTCTACTCTTGGCAAGAAAGTATCAAACATAGAAAACACATTGGCCAAGTGTGACCCAAAGACAATCATTCACCTTTATGACATTTCCTAAGGCTGGCAAGGATAATAGTCATGGATCTCACTTGGTTTCCCAGCTATGCTTACTCAAAGTGGATACTTAGATGCTTGACCCCACTGGCTCCACCCTCAACACTCACTTCTTTAGGGAAGCCAAGCATCAGTTCCCATGAAAACTCCCCATGGTGAACTTCGTATCTCTACTAAGAGCCATAAAAATGTGAGCACCTTTTGGAGGTCTGACCTCCTGCACCAATGACTAGAGGGTTTTTGGCTTCTAAACACAAGATTTCTTAGTTAGGGCATCCGTTCGTGTGGCCATACATGTGACACTTTATGCTTTGTAGCTACGAAAGGCTCCTAGCTTATAGGGGTTACACCCTATAGGGTTTATGGGGAGACATAGTGTCGGTATGGACTAATAAACACATGTTGCTTGCAACTTTCATCACAAACACATTTATTTTTAGTGGTTTGGAAGAGCTTGGCTTTAGCTCATTACCACTTGGGTCGTTCCCCTCTCACCAATGCCTGTGTGAAGTGCCAGGAAAATCAAGAAGGCAAGAACTCTAAGGGTAAAAGCATGCAATCAAAATAAAATAAGACATGGCAATAATGATGTTCATTGACCATTAAGAAAATGAAATGTGTTGCTAATCTATGGAAGACATTTGTAAATTTTAATGCCTAAAATGAAATGTGTGCTAATCTAGAAATGCACAAAAGATAACTAGGCTAGTAAAAAAAAGAGAGTCTTCTCCCAACGTCCTGCAAAACAAACAATTAGTAGTTTCTATTTCTAGTCTCAGATTGATCGTATAGACCTGTAAAACTCAAAATATGATCTGAATAGAAAAATTCATATATGCACAGCGAACGCACTGATATACAAACAAACACATTGAAGCACCTGCCCAGGCGCTGAAGCAGTGTTTGAATGCTTAAAATAGAAAATACATAAAACATATCATAAATTCCTAAAAAGAGAGATTATACTTGAAAACAGTCGTGCTGAAGTAGAAACGCCCACGTTGAACCGCTAGTGCATGCGCTGTAACAAATAGATTTTGCATAAAAACCAAAATACTACGAAAATTCAAATTCAAATTTTTTTACAGACAACGAGAAACAGAAGCACTAAACTAGACCGTAGGCGTCAAAATGTTTGTGTACGCGCTGATTCTACTATAATGTAAACATGACATAATTATAAAAATAAAGTTTTTTTTTAATTTTGATTTTAATTGATTTTTTCAATTTTTTTTTTTTTTTAGATTTAAAGTGCTTAAAAATATAAAGTATGAAAAACTTTACTAAATCAGATGCGCTAAAGCCTAATCGGACGCGCTGAAAACAACCTGCAAAAAAGGGTGGGTTAGTAAAAATTTTAATTTGAAACACACGCGCTAAAGTGCCTACGCCTGTGCCAAATTAGAAGCTCATGCACTGAATCCGGGGTGCACGCACTAATTTGTAGACTCTCACACTGATCTAGAACCTACGACTAAAAATGATGAAAAAATTACAAAAATGGTTATTTTTGGGACATGGATCCCACTGAACGTGCCAAAATGAACCAAGGGAAACTTCAAGCAAGGTTAGTAGGTTAGTTTAAATCCAAATAAGCATAAAAATCAAAATAAAAGCAATAAACTAACTAAATTATATCTTGCAAGAGAGGAGTCTCTCTTCTTCCTTCAATTTGGACACTAGTTGAAGCCAAGCACACGTCCCTCCTTGACTTGTTTGGATTGGTCCAATAGTGAGATGTGGATGGTTGTCCAAGTTGCACAACAATGGATGGATTATGGAGTCAAACTAAGGCTATGATTGGGATGCTCTTGATAAAATCAAATTAGCAACATGAAGTTACTTGGATTGTGGATGATCAAGTGAAGGGATGGACACCCCAATTTATAGAATTGAATAGAGGAAAATGGACGATCAAGATTGAAGAGGAATGGAGGGTTAAGATTTACGGAAATGAGATCACATGGATCAAGGGACAATGACATGACAAGGGGGGGTGGAGACCAAGAGATTCTCCATAAAGGCATTTCTTGTCTCCACCCTCCTCAAGGTACATGGGGAAGAGTTCCCAATGCACCTAGGAGGAATAAAATGAATTAAAAATTCCTTGGGGGATGCACATGAAAAAAAAAATCCTCAAGATATTGTGTGCATGGGGATTGGAAAAAGGGAAAATGAATTTAAAAATTCCTTGGGAAGGTGAGAAGCATGAGAGAATGTGAGATTTTGAAAATCTCACATTCACGCAAAAGGGGAGCATTTAAGGTGGAAGGTGAGAGGGGGACAAAGAGGATTTAGCCATAAATGACTATAGTTGACTTTTGTGTCTAATCATGGGGATTGGGCATTAGCAAGGGATTAGGGGGACTATTTAGAAGAATTAGGCAAGGATTAGGAGCAAGTGGGATTTGTAGGAGGATTTGACTAGGAGAGAGAATGAGTGGAGGTAATTAAATATTGAAGAATAATGCTAAGTAGGATTAAGAGAGTTTCTAGAAAAATTAATTAGACTAATGATGGATTAGGAAAAGGTGATTTGTAGGAATCACAAGGATTAATTAATTAATTGAGATTAATTAATTAAAAGGGGGGATTAGGAATAATTAATTTTGAATGCCTTAGAAGAAGAAAGGAAAATTGATTTATTGAATAAATCAATCATTGGACTATAGTGACAATATTAATTAGATTAAACTTAATTAATATTGAGAAGAATAAAGACTGACATAATTAAATAAATTAATTATGTAGGAGAATAAATTAATTAAAATGATTAATTTAAGTGTCTACAAACTTATGAACAATACTCACTATCTCTTAATTGTTTTGATACAAATGACTAAATATACTACCAATAGACATAAATCAATTTGTATTTAAATGACAATTAATGATTACAATGACTAAAAAAATGACTACCATGACTAAGTAAATGACCAGTTAACAAGAATCAATGACTAAATTAACCACTAAATTTATTAGTATACTACCAAATTGATGACTAAAATATATTAGTATACTACCAAATTGATGACTAAAATATATTAGTTTTCGTTGATTTTTCGATGAAAACTGGTTTCATTTTCCATGGCATTGTCCAACGATGATTGGTCGAGGTTTCGATGAATTTAGGTTCGTTGCTTTTCCGATGAAATTTGTAAGGGTGTTTCCTTGGTAATCAGACAAAAGTTTGTCAAAATTTCAATCAACATTCGTTGGAAATTGGTGCCAAATACAGTAGTGAAGTAGAGGACTCAAGGAAGAGATAGACCGAAGGTTAAGGTCGAGGTTCAGATGCACGAAGGTGGTGATGACAGGCAGAAGACAAACCCTAGCAGTCCTTCCAGGTAGTGTGTGAATTGTCTATGTTGTTGGTCTTTATTTGGGTGTTCATTCCCGTTTCTCTATTATTTAGGCTTTTCAATTTTGGTTTTCATGTTCTATATCGATTTATTGTATTGTGTGAAGCGCTATTGTAGACATTTTGGGTTGGTGGTATGAATAGTTGTTTTGGGTGGGTGGTTTTGTCTTTGTTGGTTTGGGTGGGTGGTTTTGTCTTTTTTGGTTTGGGTGGTTGGTGACTGTTGGTGGTTTCATGATAGAGAACTATTTCTTTTTTGAAGTTGCAAATTTCCTTTTCCTTTAATAAAAATTCAATATCATCGATAAAAAAAAAGTTCATTAACTTTTTCCCTCCATGACACTTGTCATTCATCTCTTAATTTGCCTTTAACCACCTCTCTAATATTTTCTCATTTTCTATACCTACACTTCAATCCTAGCCGACCATTTATCTCTCCACCTCTTAATCCTATTCCTCTATTTCTAGGGTAATCTCTATATAAGAGGATCCTTTCATCCTTGTCAACTCCCTAACAATCTAATCAATGCTCATGTGACCTTTCATAGAGATCAAATCACTCAAGCGACTACACAACCACAATCCATCCTTTGTTGAGATCTTGTGAACAATACAAAATCTGAGAGCAGCCATATCAAACAAGATCAATGGAGATAGGAAAAATTAGAGATAAAACCCTACTAAGCATGTGAATCATATAATCTTTCAATATTTTGTGTTTTGCATGTTTTAGGTTCTTCATTGGTGTATGGTGGATTTCATTGTAGAACTAGGGTTTTTAAGTTGTTGGATCTTTGTTTGGTTAAATTACAATAGTTTAATATCTTGATTTCACCATATATACAATGTACACAATGGATTGATGAGAATGGGATGTTTATAAAAGTACAACCTTGATACTTATAAAACAAAAATTGAGAGAGTGGAATACAAGTGACCAGGGCAGATGTCCCAATCAGGAAAAAAAGTAGGTATAACCACTCCAACACAAAGAATAATATGCCTAACTAATACAGTTGTATGCATCTAGAAGAATGCTAACTCCCAAGTAAACTCAAGAACTTGTACAAAGCATGAAATGCAAACACCAACACAAACAATCTCTATCTACAAGCAATAGGAACTCAAAAACAAAAAATAGTAAAGTAATCTTGTGACATGAACTTTAGAAATCCAAATATGTTACAATAAGTTTATGTTAATAAGATGTAGGAAATCAAATGATAAATCAAATAACAACCAGTCAATGACTTACTATTGTAGTCACATAAATTTGTCCATTTTAATTAAATGAATATTTGCTATTTATTTGATTAAAAACCCACTAGCCATCAGTTAATTAAATTAATATTAAATTAATTTATCTTCAAATATTCTCCTATTAATTAAATAAATTATTCAGTTTATTTTAATTAATTCATTAAACCAAATTCACAATCAATTAAATGAATAAATTCTATTTATTCAATTTAATCCTCTTTCCTCTTTTAAATAAATTAAATAAAACATTTATTTAAATCATAAATCCCCCCCCACTTGCATTTTCCTACATCTCTCACTTGCCTCCTAAACCCCCTTCCTAAATTCTTCTAGAACCTATTTAATCCTAATCAATTAGCCTAATCCATCCCCTAATTATTGTCACATTCATAAGCAACTTGGAGTCACTTCTCAAAGACTTCAAAGTCTTTGAAAAGCATAGAATGCTTTGTGTGTTCAACAATTTAACCTCTAAAGTCTTCTAAACCACTTATGGCTCTTACATGACCATTTATGGTTAACCCCTAACTCAACCCTCATATGACTCATCTGTCTCGTCAAGCATTTATTGCTTTGACCATGGTTATCCCTTTTACCTTTGCACAAGAGTTTATCCATTGGATAAAAGTTTTATTCTTTAAATAAAGAATTTATTCACTCAACCCAACCTTGACCTTAACTCCCAAGTTAACTGTTAGGTCATGTCAAGCATTTAATTCTTATTCCCTCTCCTCTCAACCCATCTCATATTGACACTTGTCATCCTAGGATTGGGTTGAAAGTCCTCACATGGATTGAATATCATTCAATCCTAACCATTGTTGAGATTACTCAATCTCAACCATCCATTGCTCCATTTTTCCTATAAATAGAGCCCATTTCTTCATACTCTAGATCCTGAAAACTTGTATGCATCTAAGTTATAGAGAATTTTAGAGAACATTTAGCATATCTTACTCCTATTCACTCTTTTGGTTAAAATTAACAAATAGCATTTAGATAATTCATCCTTATTTGGTTATTAAGCTTACATTTGCATACTTTTCATAATCATCTACAATCTTGAATCTCCATAAGCATCCATAGTGCAAAAAGCTACTGAGAGCTACACTAATTTGGAACTTGGAGAGGAGAGGAACAAGGTTGAAGGAGCTAAGAGCATGGCAGAAGGAATTTGGAGATGTCTTCTTGCATTTACATCCATAGTTAAATGCTTTACTTTGTTTTTAGTGTCTCTTTTGGTATGCCTACTCAGACTAGTTTTTGGTTGATTAACACTAATGTTTGCCTTTGTTTCTTTGTTTTGTGTGTTATATGACCACAGGTTTTAGTCTAACCTTGCCCCATTTTTGCAGAGCATCAACTATATTTCTAGAAAATAAGGAAATATGATTACAAAACATAAACTAGCCACTTTTCCAAATCAGTTTCTTCCACAAAATGAATCAAATTACTCTTAGTTGATGCTTCCTACCATTTTATGTTCTTTCCAATTGACTTTTCTTGAAATCATTAATACCTTCTGTAGTCACATAAATTTGTCCACTTCATTAAATGAATATTTAGTATTTATTTGATTATTTAACCATCAATCAATAATTAATTAAATTAATATATTTAATTAATTCATCTTAACCCTCTTCTCCTATTAATTAAATAAATTATTCAATTTATTTGATTTAATTCACTTAACCAAATTCAGACCATTAATTAAATAAATAAATCATATTTATTTAATTAAATATTCTCTCACATTTAAATAAATTAATATTTATTTAAATCCCACCTCTCACATTTAAATAAATTAACATTTATTTAAATCACCTTTATCCTCCACCCACTTGTATTTTCCTACAAATGCAAGTTGCACAATTATTTTAAATAAATAATTTATTTAAAATCACCTTTATCCTCCACCCACTTGTATTTTCCTACAAAAGCAAGTTGCACAACTATTTTAAATAAATTATTTATTTAAAATCCTATTTATCCTCACCCACTTGAAACCTTTAATGGTTTCCCTTAAAGTATTCAAACTTGATGGCTTTAAAGTCTACAAACTTGATGGCTTCCTTCTTAAAGTCTTCTTAAGACTTTAATGGTTTTCCTTAAAGTCTTCAAGCCTTTAATGGTTTCCCTCAAAGTCTTCAAACATTTTTATGCTTTATCTTCATTTTTCTCATTTAAATAAATTAATATTTATTTGAATATTTATCCAAATGCAAATTACACCATTTAATTGAAATAAATGATTTTATTTTAATTGAAAATACCAAAATTTCTCCCACTTGCATTTTCCTACAAAATCCACTTGCATGCCTAAACCCCTTCTAGAATTTTCTAATCACTTCTAAATAACCTAACCCCTTCTCTAAACTTTGTCACATTCCTAAGAAAAAGGGAAGTCACTTCTCAAACCCTCAAAGTCTTTGATAACCATTAAAGGCTTTCAACCTTCAACCACTAAATGGCTCAAAGTCTTTGATAACCATTAAAGGCTTTCAACCTTCAACCACTAAATGGCTCAAAGTCTTTGATAACCATTGAAGGCTTTCAACCTTCAACCACTTAATCCCCAAAGTCTCCAATAACCATTAATGGTTACCTCAAACCCTCCCACATGGTTAAAACATTTGTTTTGACTCAACCTCTACCCAACCCAAAGGTCTTCTCAGGCCTTTAATGCCTCCAACCTCTTCTCTCAACCCAATCCTATGTTGACACTTGTCACTATTTTATTGGTGCCAATTGTGCACATGGATCCCCAACTTTCAAACTTGGCCCTTGATTAAACCATTCAATCTTAACCCTTCATTTCCCCATTTCTTCTATAAATAGAACCCTTCTCCTCAAGCAAAAAAAGAAGCATTAGAGTATTGTTGTTATACTGGTATTAGCATAGAGTTTTTTCATAGCATCACTATATACACTTGCATAGCATTTGCTTATCATATTCAATCATCTTGAATCTCCATATGGCATCCATGGCTAGAGCTAAAAGCTGAGAGCTACACTCATTTGGGACTTGGAGAGGAGAGGAACAAGGGAGGAGCAACTATGAGCATCTTGATTAGCTATTTTATTCTATGTTTATATGCTTTCTATTTCATGCTTAATATCTCTCTTGATATGGTTGTTTAGGATAATCTTTTGTTGCTAACACTAACGTTTGTTTCTTGTACTCTTGTGTGTGTTGCCATCAAACAGATTTTCTAATCCTTTTTGCAGAGCATCATTTGGTGAACGCAACGTGAATTCAAACACCAAAAAGATCAACTTTTTTTTTTTAACGAATAAAATGTTTGAATGTTGAAAATCTCACACAGGTTGCGCTTTTGACACTGTTTTGGTGCATTTGACATTATTTTGGCACTATTCACCCTATTTCAGTGCTTTTCCCTTCTCTGTCTTTCCCTTTCTTTTAGTGCGTTTGTGTTAAATAGTGCCTCTGTTCAAATGCAGACTAGCGCTATTGTAACAAAACGTTGTACAAATCACCTTGTAACCAAAAAAAAAAAAAAAATTAGGCTTGTAGAAGCCCACCAAATAGGCGGATTTTACTAACTATTTTTCTCTTTTGTGCAGATTTAAATTAGATTAAAAAGTAGATTTATATTTTTTACTAACTTGTTTTTGAAGTTGGTTTTAAAAATGAATTCACTTTTTATTTTTGGTTTAAAATTAACTACACATTCATTTGGAGTTTTAAAAAGAACCACATCTTTCATTTAGAGCTCTTAAAAAGAATTTCATTGTTCAAAGGTAAAAAGAACCACAAACTTATACAAAAACAACTTTATTTTTTTGCAAGTTAGGAAACAAACTTCGTTTTGGTGCTTAAAATCAACAAGGCAAATTTTATTTCTTGCATCAAGATAAAACTCACAATCCACACTTCCATTTTTGGTGCAAATAAAATTCACAATCAACTTGTCTCATTTTCAAAGCAATTTTACTTCATGCAAACGTGTTTTTCATTAAGTTGACCAGGATTTTCAAATTCTAGTTTACTCAAACAATTGCCTTTTAAAATTAAAAAGAACACCATGATTGTTGGAGCAACATCTCCAAATAGTTAGATCACATTGCAATGATAGATTAAAAAGAACAAGTATTTTTCATGCTTGGCACACTTGTGCAAAGAGTTGTTCGAGTGGTCCTACTTCTAACACACACTATCCTCTCCCTTGGCTTTCGTGGTCCTAGGTGCAAGAGAAAAGTGTTAGTAACACTCAAAATTTTATCTTTTTAAGAGAGGCCTGCCAAGAGACACATCACTCTTGGGAACGACCTTGAGCGGTAAATCCTTCGAGCCGCTATAGAAATCAGGTGAGAGCGAAAGCTGTAGCCTTGGGTATAGCTGTTCCTACAGTGTAACTGGCCGAAATGACAAATGGGCCCCACCACTAGTTACAAGGCTCTTAAGTGAGTCACTGCAGAATGAACTTATGTCCAAAAACATCGAACATGACTAAACACCTTTAAGTAGTATCCCACCCGTTCTATTGATTGAGGATATTTGAGATATAATTTAGTGCAAGAGCATAGATGGTTTTGCTCCCAAGATACTCACCATACATATTTCCTTGAGTAGAAACATAGCTTTTTGAAAAGTCACTTGTGGCTTGATAAAAGTGGTGACTCCCCCATCATAGGGATCATCTATTTGTTATGCTCATGCAAGACTTAGTATATCACATCCTTACCTGCCATGGTGGGATTCATAAGGTATGTAGTACCAAAGTTGAAGAAATATCACGATGTGGGCTAAATTTATCACAACTGACCATTTGACCTTAGGGATAAAAAGTGTTTGAAGTGTGTTCGTTTTACAGACCTAGTGCAAATTGAGCTGACTTTAGGCTTTGGAAATACATCTTAAAATACATTTAAAGGCAGAGTCATATACAAGTCCAAGGATTGGGTTGATCTAGACCCATACTCATTTGTGCCTTTGAGGCAACATTCTTGTGTTTGTGTGCTTGCTTTGTTTTCTTGTCAAAGAAAAATCAGAAAATCACTTCCCAAAAACAAAGTATTCATCCAACCAAACATCTGTCAAAACAACCAAAAACATCAAAAACAAGGTACAAACAACAAAGAGTCAAATTTTATGACCATTCTTCACATCTTGTGAAAGAAGAAGCGTCATCAGAATATCAACTTGAAAAGAAGACCATTGAGCTCAAAGGCTTTGATCAAAAGAAGGAAATTCTTCTATATAAATAGACAAATCTTTGTCTAACATAGAGTCTTTCTATGTCACATGCGTCTCTACCTTCAAGGCAAAACAAATGAATTTGATTCTGAATCATTGAACCGTAGAGCTTTTATGCAATATAGAGCTCTGAGTTATCACAAAAATCAAGGAGGAAAGATTAATCCCAACTTCTTCCCAAACGTCTGCATCACCTACAACACAGCTCGAGAAATACCATCAACACCTGAAAGGGAAGAGATAGAGTTTGTCCCATTTGTAACACAAAGTTTTTATTGAAGTTAAAAACATTTTCATCCATCATCTCACTCATACATCATCACTTCATCATCAATCCGTCCCAACTCTCAAAACATTAAGAGGTTCTTGTCCCAAGTTCTCTTTTAGATATTGCTTGAAATCAAACACATCACATCACTTTTTAGATTGTTTCTACATCTAGGATAAGCTCATCCTAAGAGACACATCTACGCAGGTTAAAACTAGTTCATGAGTGAATCCTCTCATTACTAGGTAGTTAAATCTATAACACATCTCAGATTTCTCTACACCTTATCACATCAAAACTTATCAAACAAACAAGCAATTCAAAGAAGGAATTTCGGTTACATCTACCTTAAAGTGCTAGAGATCCACATACAACACAAATCACCAACCATCAATCTTTCATTTCATCGACAACTCATCATCATCTTCAATCAACTTCAACAAAAAAAAAACTTGCAAGCAAAATGGCTCAAACCCGATCACGGTCAAGGCAACGAGAAATAGAAATTGAGGAAGAAGAAGACAAAAATCCCAATGAATTTCAAGAAGCACTTGGAGGATATATAAATGATGACAACCCAAGTACTCCCACTCCTGCAACAATCGAAAGGGCTCAGCATAACCCTCACTTTAATAGATTGTTTGATGAAATACTCAGGAGCAATGCGGATGCTCACTTCTTAAAACTTGCTCAAGAAGGAGCCAAACTTCCCTTTGACTTTGATCTTGCCCAATTAAGACAAGCATCAGAAAGACAAAGTCACCATGAGGAGGAAAGAGGTAGAAATCACATCAGATATAACATTCCTTGAGGTAACCCACCACCTCCTCCTCCAAATGAAATGGAGATATTGCGGCAACAAGTCGAGAATCTCACCCAACAACTTCATAGTGGTCTTAAGACCAATCAATTCTCACTTAACGACATCTGTCCCTATCCGTTTGATAGGAATCTTTATATGCCACCCTTTCCACGAGGATTTGAAACACCCAAATTTGAAAAATATAGAGGAAAGGGGGATCCCCGTGATCATGTCAGAGAATTTCATTCCGCTTGTCTTGAAGTGGCATATGAAGACACATACCTAATGCACCTTTTTCCCCAAAGCTTGGGAGGAACAACCACATCATGGTTTTCCCAACTACCAGGTGGCATTAGAACATTTGAGGAACTCATCCAGAAGTTCCTATCTCATTACTCTTATAACATTGAACGCGACATCACCATGGTTGATCTGTGCAATACCAAACAAAAACTAGGTGAACTATTCTCAGTATTCCTGCAACGATGGCGCCAAATGTCTAGCAGACGTTCTCTTCAGTTACCTGAACGAGAACTAGTGGAAATTTTCATTTCCAACTTAAACAAAGAAATAGAATTTCACCTGGATGTCAAAGACATAGACTCTTTTAACGATATGATCACCAAGGGTTTAAAATGTGAAAGGGCACTCATCAAGAAAGGACTCATCAAAATCTTTAATGAACCAAAAGATGGTCCTCGCCCGTGCTTCAATAGTGATAAACCAAACTTCTGGAACAAAAACAAGAATATTGTCAATGATGGAGTTGTGGATGCTCAGACTATCCAAAATGCACAACCTATGGTTCGGTTTGCAGAACAAAATCCTCCACCTCAGAATAACACAAATGTTCCTTCTAATCAAGGTTGCATCACATCTCATGATGAACCTAGACCTCGTCAGCAAAAATAGAAATGCACATACACTCCCTTAGGGGAACCCATTGAAATAGTATTGCGACAACTCATTTCTCAAAATTTGGTCACTCTCCCTAAGCTATCGAACTATGAGCCTCAGGTCAAACCAGCATGGTGGAGAGATACTGAACATTGTGAGTTCCATCAAGGAAGAGGACACAAGACAAGTAATTGTCACTGATTGAAAGATCTCATTCAGGATCTTATTGATCAAGGAGAAATTGAAATTGAAGGACATGACCCAAAAATGACCAATAATGATCATCTGATGTTCAAGAATCCACTTCCATCACAAGATCAAAGGGGTCCTTCCACTTCCAGGCGAGGCAATGATACCACTGATTATACGCAGGCTGCGTATAATTACATTGTAAATCATCTGTATGATGCTAGTGAACAAGTTGCAACTATAACCTTCAAAAATCCCAACTCAAATTGCAATGTTGTTACACATCGTGGCAAGGTCACCATCAAAGAAGCTCCACAAGGTACCACCTCCATCCCAAAGTAGTACAATCTTATGGAACAATTAGACAAAATGCCTGAGCTTATATCCATTTTAGAGTTTTTGTGTCTATCACCATCTCATAAAACTATCTTGGATCAAGCACTCCAAGAGGCGTCAGTCCCTGTAAATTTGAATATAGACCAATTTCAAGCCATGGTTGGAAATCTAAAGACATCACCTTGTCTCACTTTTTCCGAAAGTGACAACTCTTCATTCCAACAACCTCATAATGCTTCGCTACACATTGAAGGCTTTATCAACCAACACAGGATCAAGCGAGTCTTGATAGATAATGGAGCAGGCCTGAACATTTGTACACTACAGTTGGTCACAGCATTGGGATATGCAATAGAATCAGTGGATCCTCGCAAGAAGATCACCATCAAGGCCTATGATGATGGAGAGCGTTCATCCAAAGGAGCTGTGGTACTACCAATCTGAGTGGGCCCTGTGGTAAAGTACATCATCTGTTAGGTTCTGGACCTTCCTCTGCCATATAATCTATTATTAGGGAGACCTTGGATACATGCCATGCAAGCTATTCCATCTACCTACCATCAATATATCAAGTTCCCACATAATGGTACAGAGATCACAATCCTGGGCGATGCAAATCCCTTTGCATTTTGCCATAATATCAACCATCAACCAAAGATTACTGTTCCTAATAATAGGGAAGCCATTTCCTCCACATCACATGTAAATCCCACCTCTCTTGCTAGTTCGAACACCCCTATACCCAAGAAAGAAAAAATTAAAATGAAAGTAGTAGAGGAAGGTCCTAGAGAATACAACTTGGGTCAACTCTTTTGTGTGGGACAAATGCCCACTTCTCCTAGAACACATGGTAAACCACAGCAGTTACTCCAGCAACCACTAATCATGTCTGCATGTGCCTTAACACCTTTCATCCTTGGAAAGAGTCAAGAGGAAGAGACACAAGATGAGGACCTAGCGGAATGGATCTATAAAGATCCCATCACCACTAATAAACCGCAAGTTACACTTCCTACGGAACAGTATGGCAAAGGCCTCCTCATTATGCAAATAATGGGATATGATGGTCAGAGTGCTTTGGGATATTGCAAACAAGGATGACATGAACCTCTGCTACTAGAATTCAAGCCCAAAGGTAATACAGGCCTGGGCTTTGAAAAAGAGATCCTTCCTAAACTAAGATTCAAAGGAAAACCCAGCAAACCATTTTGCCCACCTACTGCAAAGAGGACACCTTTCATAATCAAAGCACCATCAAGCACTATCCCCACTACCCCATCAAGGCTCACAACTCCACCGCAACCATCACCAATGCCAAACATCCCACCAATCGAACCAGTAATCCCATCCGCGACAGCCATCACATCAATAAAACCATTCGCAGCAACAACTGTATCAGAACCCACCGCAGCATCTATGGCACCAGCCATTCCAACCGAAGCCACTAAGTCAACACTTTTGATACTTCCAGTAACAAATCCTTTAATCCCCATCAAAATTCCTGTAGCACCGATCACTACAAAGGTACATAAATGAATCACGCCTGCAGTATTCAACTCCAGCGACATCCCAGTATGGTATAGCAATCGGATGCTAGAAAGTGACTCAGAGACCGACTCACATGAGTGGGAATTTGATTCTGTACAGCTTAACACTTCAAATGACGAAGACACATCACCACCTCTGCCACGCAAAGACATCCCTATTTATGGAGAAGCACAGATAAAGACCACTTGGGTACCTAAGCTGGAAACATCTTCCACAGACCCTACATCTCATCCTACGCTTGAGTCTGACAAGGAGAGTACCATCAACGACCTTCACCACACTGTCTTAACCCTCACTGATACATCTAACGAACTTAACCTAATCGATGATGTAATGCCCATTATCCACCCTAAACTCATCGAATGGACCCAATCAAATCCCCCATGTCTTGACCTCTTCCAAAATGATGAGGCTATCATTGACTTTTTGGAAATAAGGGATAACCTACCAAGCGAGGATCACAAATCTGGATTCGCCATTGAACTTAATAGCGCAGCATACTTCGGGGTGGATGCCAAACCTTTCAGCTACAAAAACATAACAATAAAAGATGGATCTTCCAGTGAAAACCACACTGTGGCACTGTTTGATCCGACAAAAGTAAAAAGAAAGAGCGTATCCAACGGTGAAAACCTCTCTGAGGCGCCTGAGGATGAAAGGTTTGACATTCTCCCTACAAACACACAACAAGAACAATCAACGATTCTCATCGAGGAAACCAAAGAATACAATGTGGGGACTCCTGAAAATCCTCATATCATACATCTGGCATCTCTTCTCACTCCAGGGGAACAACCTAAGTTTTTAGAGTTCTTCCAAAAGCGTCAGATCAACTTTGCATGGTCATATGCAGACATGCCTGGGCTTGATCTGGATTTAGTTATGCATCATCTCATAGTAGTAGAAGGAGCCAAACCTGTCAAGTAGAAGCTTCATAAGATGCATCCCCAGATTGCAGTGCTAGTAAAAACAGAACTCAAGAAACTCCTAGATGTTGGTTTCATTAGGCCAATTGATTATGCAGAATGGATCTCCAACATTGTGCCTATCGGCAAACCAAAAGGGGGCATCTGCATTTGTATTGACTTCAGAGATCTGAATAAGGCATGTCCTAAGGATGACTTCCCCCTACCAAATATCGACATCATAGTGGATTTAACAGCAGGACATGCAATGCTTTCACTCATGGATGGCTTTTCTGGCTACAATCAGATAAAAATCGCACCCAAAGATCAACATAAGACAGCCTTCACATGTCCATGGGGCACATACTGCTGGAATGTAATGCCTTTTGGTATAAAGAATGCAGGAGCGACCTATCAATGAGCAATGACCACCATCTTCCATGACATGATGCATACTATGATGGAAGATTATGTGGATGACTTACTAGCAAAATCACTCACTAGAGATGGGCATCTCCACATCTTAGATAAAATATTTGATAGATTGGAACAATACCATGTTCGACTCAACCCAAAGAAATGTGTCTTTGGAGTGACCTCCGGGAAGCTTCTAGGATACATTGTCTCAAGCAAAGGCATTGAGGTCGATCCAGCAAAGGTTAAGGCAATCATGGACATGCCACCTCCAAAGAATATCAGTCAGCTAAGGACATTACAAGGGCGGCTTCAATCAATTCGAAGATTCATTGCACAATTGGCTGATAAATGTCACCCATTCACACACCTGCTACACAAGAACATCCGCTTTCAATGGGATGCCAAATGCCAACAAGCATTTTAGGCGCTTAAAGACTATCTCATGAATCCACCATTGTTGATGCCACTAGATCCAAGTAGACCGTTGTTACTCTATATCTCAGCAACAAGTACAGCATTGGGTGTACTAATGGCACAACATAATGCAGAAGGAAAAGAGTGTGCTATTTACTACATCTCTCGCACACTGGTGGGCTATGAACTCAATTATACACCTATTGAGCGAGCTTGCCTAGCAGTAATCTTAGCAGCCACTAAACTGAGGCATTATCTGTTAACACACAAAGTACAACTCATTGCAAAGATTGATCCACTCAAGTATTTACTCAGCAAAGCAGCATTGACAGGCCACTTGGCCAAATGGGTGATGATTCTAAGTGAATTTGACATCGAGTATGCAGACCGTAAAGCTATCAAAGGTAAGGTTATTGCAGATCAGTTGGCTAATGCACCTCTCATAGGTGATCATCCTCTCATTTCCAATTTTCCAGATGAAGAGATATTCATGATCACAACAGCACAACCATGGAAACTATATTTTGATGGTTCACACACTAGGCATGGCTCGGGGGCAGGCATTCTGTTTATCACACCTCAGGGTGATAGCATCCTGAAGTCTTACAGGCTCACATTTCCATGCACAAACAACATAGCAGAGTATGAGGCCTTGATCACAGGACTTAGGTTAGCCGTACAATGGAAATTACAAGAACTGCAAGTATATGGCAATTCCCAACTAGTCATTCGACAAGCAACAGATGAATATCAGACCAAAGATGATAAACTCATGCCATATAAGCAAATGGTGGACACTCTAAAGACATCATTTACTACTATCACTTTTGAGCAGATACGAAGAGATCAGAATCGAGCTGCTGACGCTATGGCTACTATTGCATCTCTCCTAGATCTTCCACAAAATTCAACACGCTATGAGTTCTTGGTAGAACAACTTTGGATCCCCGCTTATGATACCCCTGAATCCAAGATGATATGTTGCCTTGTCGGTTCTGAATCCCCATGGTACGATGAGTTCTACACCTATCTCCGTGATCACACCCTTCCTCCCAACCAATCGAATAACCAACGTAAAACCTTCATTCGCCAAACTGCTCGATATACCATTATTGCTGAAACCTTATACTGCCGTAGTCTTGATGGTACTCTCCTTCGATGTCTGGAACAAGGTGAGATAACAAAGGCTTTGGAAGAAGTACATGAAGGAATTTGCGGGACTCACTCAAGTGGTCCATCACTAGCCAAGAAACTCTTGTGCAATGGATACTATTGGCCATCTATGGAAAAGGATTCCTACTACTTTGTCAGAAAATGCAAGAAATGTCAAGTTCATGGTGACCTGATACATGCACCAGCCCAGGAACTGCAACCAATCACAACACCATGGCCTTTCTGTCAATGGGGCCTTGACCTTGTGGGTAAGATTCATCCATCTTCATCCAATGGCCATAAATTCATTATTACCACTACCGAGTATTTCACAAAGTGGATTGAAGTTGTTCCACTTACCCAAGTCACCGACAAGCAGATCGCCTCATTCATCCTCAACTACATCATCTACCGGTATGGTCTGCCCATGTCCATCATCACAAATAATGGTCTTCCTTTCAAAAATCAGGATGTCCGTGAGCTTTGTGAGAAATTTCATATCCAACACCGCTTTTCCACTCCCTATTAGCCATAAGGCAATGGTAAGGCCGAAGCATCCAATAAAAATATATTGAGAATCCTAAAGAAGACAATCAATGATGCCGGTCGTGATTGGCATGTTCAATTGAATCCAGCATTATGGGCATATCGAACTAGCATTCGAACCCCTACAGGTGCAACTCCTTATTCATTGGTCTATGGTGCAGAAGCTATCTTACCTATTGAGGTTGAGATACCATCATTACGGGTTTCCTTGCATAATCTGATAGATGATGAAACATATAGAGTATCCCATCTTCAGGACTTGGAGTTACTATATGAGAAGCGACAAGTTGCATACAACCATCTCAAAGCCTATCAGTAACTCATGAGCAGAAGCTACAATCACCGAGTTAAACCTCGTACATTTGAGGTAGGTGATCTTGTTCTACGAGAGAATCCTCGCAACCAACCAAACCGAGAACATCAGGGCAAGTTTGAATCAAACTGGCTGGGCCGATATGTTGTCACTACTATGTTCGGGTCTGGGGCATATCAGTTGGCTACATCAGAAGGAGAACCGCTTGCAGATCCAATCAATAGCATGCACCTCAAATGGTTTTATACTTAAGCTGTATAGAGCATCAGGCTCCCCTACATACCAGAAAATACCAAAAACATTCAGAAAAATGTCCATGAAGAAATACAAAAACATTCAAAAAAAGTAAAGAAAAATCATGCATCCAAATGGTGAATAACCACTCCGGTGGCACCTTGGGTAAGTACGATGGTGAAAACTTGGAAAATAGGTGCCACTCATAAAGGCTATGGCTCCATTATCTTTCAGGCTCATTGCGATCACATCTACTTCATACATACATCCATCCATCCATCAACCATGGCTTGTTATTCCTCTGCAATTATGATAGTACTCCATACATCTTGCATCCCGCTTTTTCATAGTCATGTCTAAAACTGGGGGCAATGCCTTTAACCTATTGATGGAAGTGGATTGTACATTATCTTATGATTCATTAAGTTCTTCTTTCAAACAATCATCAAAAATCCAAAAACATTCAAAAATATCTTGCAAAAATACCAAAAACATTCAAAACAATTCAAAATCCAAAAACATCGACAAAACCATTGAAAAATCACACAAAAACATGGCAACACCTTGTACATACCCATCCATGCAGATACCAAAATAAACATTGACAAACTACTCACACAATGACCATTTACCAATCAACCACACAATCAACATCAACAATCAAACTGTCTTCAACAAGGATGCATCATTCCTTACCAAAACAAAGACAAAAGTGACATTTTCTTTGACAAGAAAATTATGTTAAGCTATCAAATACTTGGTTGATTTGTGAGTACAATCGTTTGTTTATCTGTATCAGGATCTTGCAGCATTGTTTTGTATCGTTTGCGCATTATTTCCGATGAAGTTCTGGGGCATGTACTAATGGTGTCTACGTGGGAAATTCACCAAGCTATGTGATCTTATGCCAAATGCATTCATAGATCATTACGGCTTGCTGACTACAGTGTATACCTCGACCATATGAGCATGAACCATTACCAAGGATCCATATTCTTTATTCTTTATGTATATACTATTTATTTGCAGGTACAATGCTCATTCTTTGGTTCCTCCCCATCCAAATTGGATAAAGGTTTTATTTCTTAGTACGGTATGCACTTGTCTAAGGATATGATCAGCCTAAGATCAAGGAGGACGATCCAAGTCATGCATGAACGGAGATAAATCCTTGTCTGTTCCACAAGCAATACTCAGGTCAACTTGATCCATTATATCAAGTTGCTTGTATTAACTTGCTATATAAAATCCATGTAAGAAATACTTTGGTCATCTTGAATCTTTATGTCAAGTTGCTTGTATTTTCTTACAACATTTTAAAGCTCAATGATGAAAAATAAAGTACCATGGATCGTCATTCCATCTCATCTATATATATTGTATTTCGTTGCATTCCACCCATCCATACATTCATAATAGCTACATATCATGCATACATAGTCATAATAATGCGTACTCTATGTTACTCATCTTCTTCCATAGGACTCGGTCCTAGTCCTCCATATCTTCTATCTAACATCAAATCCCCCCTCACCCTCCTTATCTTGATCATCAACATCATCCTAAACCCTTCATCGCTTCCCATCCTCGCTCATCCACAAAATTAAGCCAGTTACTCTGTCTACACAGATACATCGACTCCCACACACCTAGACTATCAACAGATACTCTGATCAAGTATCTTCGGGTCTCAACAGGTAATCGATCATGGTAATCCTAGACTACATTAGGCATTTATCATAATGACCTAGTCTCAACGGGGCTGCCATGATTCCCCACAACCATCCATCACATGCACACACTATCAATTGATCAACCAATCAAAGACAATCCAACGGACAATTACATCAATTGTCTACATCTCAACGAGAATTTTGCTTCATATACCTTGACTTCATTGGGCAATTACATCAATTGTCTAAGTCACATCAGGTCACTTTGATTCACTTACTCAGACTTTATCATGTCCAAGTGACCAACTGACATCAACTATCATGCTTTGACTTGACCGGGGCAATTAAACCGATTGCACCAGATTGTCTAACCAATTTTGATCAATTGTATAGCATCAATCCAAACCCCACACTACATTTGCTATGTATCTCTTGCATGACCTCAGGGTACCCACTGGCTTGTTGTTTCTTCATATTCACTCCATTTTCTCCCATTCTTTCATCATTAGTTCTAATTTCTTCTATTCTACCTCCCCTCCACTTTTCATTCTTTTTCAAGAGATCGCCCGATTTTTCAAAAAAAATTGGCCCAACTCTCGAGGGGGCATACCACCCATTAAATTTACATTTTATGGGGCATTTCTTCACACCTATTTTTCTTTCTTTGAAACGACGCGATAAAACTGCACCGTCTCAAAGAGGGGCAAATGTAGTCACATAAATCTGTCCACTTAATTAAATGAATATTTAGTATTTATTTGATTATTTAACAATCAATCAATAATTAATTAAATTAATATATTTAATTAACTCATCTTAACCCTCTTCTCCTATTAATTAAATAAATTATTCAATTTATTTGATTTAATTCACTTAACCAAATTCAGACCATTAATTAAATAAATAAATCATATTTATTTAATTAAATATTCTCTCACATTTAAATAAATTAATATTTATTTAAATCCCACCTCTCACATTGAAATAAATTAACATTTATTTAAATCACCTTTATCCTCCACCCACTTGTATTTTCCTACAAATGCAAGTTGCACAATTATTTTAAATAAATAATTTATTTAAAATCACCTTTATCCTCCACCCACTTGTATTTTCCTACAAAAGCAAGTTGCACAACTATTTTAAATAAATTATTTATTTAAAATCCTATTTATCCTCACCCACTTGAAACCTTTAATGGTTTCCCTTAAAGTATTCAAACTTGATGGCTTTAAATTCTTCAAACTTGATGGCTTCCTTCTTAAAGTCTTCTTAAGACTTTAATGGTTTTCCTTAAAGTCTTCAAGCCTTTAATGGTTTCCCTCAAAGTCTTCAAGCATTTTTATGCTTTATCTTCATTTTTCTCATTTAAATAAATTAATATTTATTTGAATATTTATCCAAATGCAAATTACACCATTTAATTGAAATAAATGATTTTATTTTAATTGAAAATACCAAAATTTCTCCCACTTGCATTTTCCTACAAAATCCACTTGCATGCCTAAACCCCTTCTAGAATTTTCTAATCACTTCTAAATAACCTAACCCCTTCTCTAAACTTTGTCACATTCCTAAGCAAAAGGGAAGTCACTTCTCAAACCCTCAAAGTCTTTGATAACCATTAAAGGCTTTCAACCTTCAACCACTAAATGGCTCAAAGTCTTTGATAACTATTAAAGGCTTTCAACCTTCAACCACTAAATGGCTCAAAGTCTTTGATAACCATTGAAGGCTTTCAACCTTCAACCACTTAATCCCCAAAGTCTCCAATAACCATTAATGGTTACTTCAAACCCTCCCACATGGTTAAAACATTTGTTTTGACTCAACCTCTACCCAACCCAAAGGTCTTCTCAGGCCTTTAATGCCTCCAACCTCTTCTCTCAACCCAATCCTATGTTGACACTTGTCACTATTTTATTGGTGCCAATTGTGCACATGGATCCCCAACTTTCAAACTTGGCCCTTGATTAAACCATTCAATCTTAACCCTTCATTTCCCCATTTCTTCTATAAATAGAACCCTTCTCCTCAAGCAAAAAAAGAAGCATTAGAGTATTGTTGTTATACTGGTATTAGCATAGAGCTTTTTCATAGCATCACTATATACACTTGCATAGCATTTGCTTATCATATTCAATCATCTTGAATCTCCATATGGCATCCATGGCTAGTGCTAAAAGCTGAGAGCTACACTCATTTGGGACTTGGAGAGGAGAGGAACAAGGGAGGAGCAACTATGAGCATCTTGATTAGCTATTTTATTCTATGTTTATATGCTTTCTATTTCATGCTTAATATCTCTCTTGATATGGCTGTTTAGGATAATCTTTTGTTGCTAACACTAATGTTTGTTTCTTGTACTCTTGTGTGTGTTACCATCAAACAGATTTTCTAATCCTTTTTGTAGAGCATCACCTTCTATAGAGGAATGAATTTCTTTCCAGATGATTCTCCTCTTTATTTGGTATTAGACTCTTCTCTGTTTCTTTCTCTCTAAAGCCAAAATCACCTTCTCCCTTTCAAATTCCAAAATGAAAAAAACTCTTTTCATTTTTTGAATCATCCCTTCACACCAGTGGATTAGTTTCCTTAACAACCACCGCTTTCAATTTTCCTCCATTGATTCAACCCTTTGCCCACTTCTCTTTCTTTTTGTTTTGTTCTTTCTCATTGTTGCCCAACCATTTTCTTATGTGACTTTCCAACATCTTCAATTGCCTCAAAATCAAATCTTACAACTCAACCAAGACAAGTTTGGAGAAAGATTACAAAATCACAACAGGTAAACAAGAAAACTAAAAATGGTTCGATGCTCTCATAGTAGTCTTAATGAGTAAAAAGATTGTGAGCTCACAAATGGAGTTGGGCAGGAGAACTACCCTTTCGATTTGTAATAGTTCGCAACATACCCCGTATGCCTAAAATAGTTAACTTGAAACAATTTACCATGTCTACTTTGAAATTTAATTGCCATCTCAAATGATGAGTCTCTTTTTCCTCTTCTTCCAATTGTTTTGCCTACTCATCTCTTGTCTTTCCTCCTCTAGATCCACTCCATACTTGTATTTGTTTATTTTAATTTTCTCAGTTTCCTTTCATTTGTTTTCCTCTTTGTTCTTGTATCTTTTCATTTTTATATCTTTTAAGTTACAAGTCTCCAAAACTTTGTCTCACATTCATATATGTCATTGTCACTATTCATTTCCTCACCCTTTTCATCCTCTTCCTCGTTTACATTGATGCAAACATGATCATCACTATGCATGAGATAAATATCATAATGCAAGTTAGCCTCTTTAGTAACTCCTTGCCTTGGATTTTTTGTTTCTAGTTAATCATCTTCAAGTAACTAATTAAAACATAAAAACAATGGAGGTGTTGGCAAGATACATTGTACCGGTGAAGATTCATGTATGGAGATTTCTTATGGCAACTCAGTCAACAAACTCTATCTAGTATATGCAGATTAGAATTACCAAAAGTCATATTGTTTATTAGGAATAAGTTTGGAAGGTGGAATACAGTAATCAGTGAAGAATGAGGTCATGGTGCATATCTTGTTATTGGTGATGTAATTTGGTTGTGGTGATTAAGGTAGTTGATTCATGATTTGAGACAACCTACTTTGCAATTCTAGCCTTGCTTCTAGTGTAAGACTCAAGGTCCAATATCCAATGATTCCGGAAGAACAATGCTAATGTATTGAATAGTTGGATATTATGTGATCCAGAATGCTTGAGTTGTTTTTGGTGATTGGTGTTGTGTTCGAGTTTTGTGAAGCCGACTTAGTTAATAATTCTTTTTGTTGGTGCAAATATATAAGACCGACTTGGTTGATCATTTTGATGTATGTGATGAGAAAATTTGCGAATTTGGTGAATGCGATTGAAGGTTTTGGTGGTTCGGTGAGTGACACAATAAGAAAATAGAGCATAGTGACAGATCAGGTGCAGGAGAGAATATGAGCCTAACTAGAACTGTATTTTGACATAGCTAGATGCTATACTTCAGTTCATTCATTATTATAATCATTTTCATCAATTTGTAAGGTGGTGAGCCTTCCTCCGGGTTGTAGCCCCTTTTGTAATTGAGAAATGAGCTCTAGGAAGTGTGCTTGAATGCAAGTAAGTGCATTCCCCTTATGTAATATTATCATAGTTCTGACCATAGCATAATAATATTGTGGGTTCAAATCCCATCATGGTTTTTCCCTTTCCGGGTTTCCACGAAAAAAATTCTGGTGTTATGGTTGTTTTCTTTAAGTTTCTGCATATTACTTTCTTTCTTGTGCATCCGGTGGATTAAGAATTAGATTAATAAGTTTGCAAATTACAAAACACTGATTCACCCCCCCTCTCAGTGTTCATTGATTCCAATAGGAGGATTGTATACCTCTTCTAACATCCTCTCTACATCTCTTGTATTGCATGTCACTTCACCTAATGTATAAACTAATCTCAAACCTCTAGAATCATTAACCTCTTCTCTTAAATTCTTCCCTTCTCCCACACCTAGCATTCTTCCTCCTTGAGTCGCTCTATTTTTTTGTGTACTATTCATGATCATATATAAAATTTCCCTTCATCCTCTCTTCATTAGGTGCTAAGATCCCTTGAAAAATATCATCCTTATATGTTAACTCAATCTCCTCTTTTTATTGCTTATTATTTACTACCAACACCTTCTTTCGTACATTGTCTCCTCCTTCAACAATTTTATTCAATGATTCAAAAGCATCATCATCAAATTTATTGTCTTCTATCTAACATGTGTTCTCCCTAATCTTCTTTCAAGCTACTCTTGGAATTATTTTAGTTTGCCTGGATTCTTCTTTTTGAGAATTTGCCTATAACAACCAAGATCTAGAGTCCAAAGGAAAGGACAAGAACAAAGAGAGAAATAATATGTGACAAGAATCAACTATATTACTATCAAGATGCGAAATACCCAACTAATTGAGTTGATTGGATTGAAATTGGATTGCATACAATGTAAATGAGATTGCTTATAAAGGCAAGGCCATGAGAGCACACAACCATGCCATGTGGCTCAATGAGATAAGACCACAAAAGGTGCAATTTCTCCTACAAGAAACTTCCCTATGTGTACACTTCCCTAAGTTTCTCATATACTAACTACAATGAATGCATTATCCTAAGTCAATTTAAGTAAAGTGTAATTATGAGACATAATTTACACCAACATTCTTCATAATTTCCAACTTGTTGTCTTAGACTACCTCATTGCAATGTTGTTTTTTCATCCTTTGTTTGCTTAATCATGATCTTTTGTTCATTTTACTAGACCTTTTCTTTACATCTTATATTTTTTTGAAGTGCTATCTCATTTCCATGTCTTGCAACACTACTTTCATCTACTGTTGTCACACTCTTAACCATCCAAACTTTGAGCCAATGTTTATTTACTTCTACATTTGTTCTTCCTAATCCATTGACTAATTTCCACCTTAAAACGTCTCCTTTATGCTTCATTTCTTGAGAAATTTCCTTATGATCTTGGTTAAACTCGAACTCTATCATGTCTTCATGCTTTGTACCTGTTTGCTACTAAAAAAACCATTATAAGTAACCTCTTGTTTACACTTTGTATGTTGTTCCTTAATAACTAGTTTATTAAGCCAACCTGACATGTTGTATCTATGTTTCTTAGCAAGATTTGAGAACCCAAAATTCCTTTTCTCCCTATTAAATTGTGTATATACATTCTTATTTCCACATACATGACAAAAACCAAAATTTGCACTCCCATTCACCTGTTCAATGCCTTGTTATATGGATTTTCTTTCACCCTTGATTTCATTGCTTTCCAACTCTTCCTCTTTATAGGCTTCCTTTCTTTCTTATGTAACATTTTCTAAGGCATCATGAAACTCTGGGGCATCTTCAACATCTCCATTGTCATGCTAAAAGACTTCACCACTATTATAATCTTGATTTTTTGGTACTTTGTAATGTACCTCTCCTTGATGGATTGTTGCAAACTATTTTTGTATACCTCCCTAGTAGATTGCTATAATTTGTTTCCTCTATTCCTCACCTTTGTCTATATCTATAGGTTTTCTACTTTCCCCTTCTCCTGTCAGCTTCAAGGCCTTGTTCTTGACCTTCCTTATAAGGTTTTTCATAATTTCATGCACATACTCAAAAAACCAAAATGTTAGATAATAAAACAATAGACTAAAATGTCTCTATGAGTGCCTCCCTTGTGGACACTCTCCTCTCTTCTTTAATTTTTTCTTCAAGTACTTCTTTTTGCATTTCTTCTCTCCATTTTTTTCTTATTTTTCCTCATATTCTCCACAATGAGAACTTCCCTCACTTCTTCTAGTACATGTTGCTCACTTGATAATTTTTTGTTGTCCAATCCTCTATGGGTTTCTCTCATGTTTTTATCTTCTCTTCTTAAGGAAGCCATCATTCACCTTCTTATTTTATTAACAAGTAGCTCTACAAGGCACTTCAACTTCTTTTTCAATTGCTAACCACATTCTTTGTTTCCTTCCTCTAGCCACCACTTCACCAAGACTTACACTTCTCTATATACCTCCTCAACTCTACCATTCTCTATCC
Organism: Cryptomeria japonica; assembly: GCF_030272615.1. Lineage (NCBI taxonomy): Eukaryota > Viridiplantae > Streptophyta > Pinopsida > Cupressales > Cupressaceae > Cryptomeria > Cryptomeria japonica. The sequence continues at coordinate 705,169,557 of NC_081408.1, forward strand.
CACTCTGAGTCTTGCTTTTTCATAGTTGTTTTCATATTGTTTTCATCTTGGTACTTTCTTTCTTAGCATGATGTTGTGTCTTCCCATCTTTTACTCTTTTTGTCTTCTTGATACCTCAATTGAGGCTTTTCTCCTTTTCCTCTTGCTTAGTCTTTTGGTACGTAGGTTCTTCTTGTAAACCTGTCAAAATTTTAGTACACATACTTGTCCAAAATCTTATTAGCATAGCCAACTCCCCATTCCCAAATCTTTTAGACTTTGATACCAAATGATGACTGAACACACCCTTAAAAACCAAATTATTCTAAACAACAACAAATGCAAACAATCTTCGTCTACAAGTGACACACACACAAAAAAAAAACATAGTAAAGTGCTCTTGCGAGAGGAACTTTAAAAACCTAAACAAGTTAAATACAATATGTTTATGTTTATAAGACACAAGAAATCAAACGATAAATAAAATAAAAACCACTAAGTGGCTTACTTTATTTATGCAAAATAAGGGAATATGATTACTAAACATGAACTGGGTGTTTTTCCTAATTCAAATCAATCTCCTCCACAAAATGAATCAAATTACTCTTGGCTGATGCTTCTTCTCATTTTCTGCTATTTTTAATTGGCTTTTCTCAAAATTGTTGACACCTCCTACAAAGGAGAAAATCCGTTTCCACATGATTCCCCTCTTTGTCTAGCATCAAACTCTTCTTTATCGTTTTCTTTGTGAAGCCAGTATCTCCTTCGCCCTTTCAAATTCCAAAACAAAACAACTCTTTTCATTTTCTAAACCATCCCTTCACATCAATGGATTGGTTTCCTCAACAACCAACACTTCCATTTTTTCCTCCATCGATTCAACCCCTTCTACACACTTCTTGTCTTTCTTTTTGTTCTATTCTTTCTCACCATTGCCCAATTGTTTTCTCCTATATTTTCCCAACATCTTCAACTATGTCAAAATAAAATCTTACAACTCGGCCAAACCAAGTTTGAACAAAGATTATAAAATCACAATAGGTAAACAACAAAACTAAAAATGGTTCGGTTCTCCTGCATCAAAAATATTACAAGCTTTGTAATAAGCATTCTCATATTATATATAGATGCATGTACTCATGGAACACTAAGTATGCTTTGTTACACAATTTTATGATTATTGATGTATGTAAATACATAGATCAAGTTTCCTTTATTCCATTTTTCTATCATGTATGAATTGTGACTCTATTGCTCAATAGATAGACACTAATTCACAACCACACACTAATGTAATACCATCAAATCTAAAACATAAATTAGTACTTTAGTAGTAAGTATTTCATATGCACCCATGCCTATCAATATAACCAAGGAATTATTCCTTTAAGTCAACATTCAGTAGATATATTTTACATGGGCCATGATTGTAGAGTCCTATCAACTATGTAAGGGATATATGCACAACCAATTTATCTTAACCTAGTGACAACATTTGGGGTTAATATTTCAAATTGGTTTGGTTGTAGGTATTTTTACTTATCCATTTTGTTTGATTTATATACCTATTGAGGTATACACCTAGGAATGCCCTTCTAAGTCTTAGTTGAGCTCAATGAATAGAAGAGATAACTCACTCTTGTAGGGTTGAACTTTAACCCTCTATGTTTTGTTGATGAACCAATTTCACTTGCATGATGACAACATTGGCCTTATGAGTGGAATTATATTTTAGGAAGTAGAGTAGTGGTTTGGGACCCAATGAAATGGTAGGGTTTAACCAAGGAGTAACTTATTGGCATAACTTGGTGGATAACCAACTCAAGAAAACAAAATGGGTTGGTGTTGATTTCAATATTCTACTACTAAGAAGGGTTGATTTTTTGGGCTTAGTGGTTCAATTTGCTCCAAGGATTTCCTCATCATATGGGGTGGTGACTTTTCTATTTCAAATCAAAGTTCTTGTTTCTACTCAAAGTATATAAGGGGGTTCTCCCTTTTTTCTCCTAGTAATGATTTAATTATGCAAAAATTTCTCTTTGTGGGAGGAATACAATCCCATTTTAGCATATGTAGTGTTTTATGATACTTGATCACTTTGATCTCTTTGATCATTATAATGACGTCTCATCCAATTGCACACATGGTTGTGTAAATATATTTTAAATTATTGAGCCTATTTCTCATTTCTCTAACCCCTTCGATGAAGAGATTTTATGATGATGAGAAATCTAGTTATTGGCTTGCATTTTCAGGGGCCCAACTTGTTATCATGATGACAAGAAATGATGAAAGTGAAAATTTCATTGTTGATTTTAGTGATTTGGTTTAGCATTACCCTACCTCTTTTGATCAAATTTTAGAGTTCCTTAGAAGGCAAGATAGAGAATTGATTTGTGATGTCTACAACAGGTTCACTACTATTATTTATAGTTTCCCATGTGAGTGCTAGCTCAATGAGGAGGAAAACATAGATATGTATTGTGAGGCTTTTTTATCCTAGTGGAAGTTTGCTACCCATGATTATAAGCTAGAGGATGTAAACAAATTGTTTAATAGGGTGTTATTTACTTAATTGACACTTGATACTTTTGGGGGGTGAGATTTGTGGGTCAACTCTGATGTTCAATAATGACATTATTGTTAGGGATGCAAGTAAAGTAGTTATTGTGCATCAATTTTCCTTTTGTTTGAATGCCCATTATTTTTTTTATCCAAAGGGTTATAAGGCTTGATCACTTCTTGTTGTAAACAAGGAGAAGGATTTTAAGGGTGTGGATGATTTAATTTCTTCCAGCTATGAAGAAATCAATATAGAAATATTTTTAGAGCTTGGCTTTGAGCATTTTTCTTTTGTTATTTAGTGTATTGCATTGAGAACACCTTTTGAGCTCATTTGTTGAGCATATAAATGTTGGAGTTGTGGATTCTCAAATAAATAATATTATTGATTTTAATGATGAAGATTGAGTATAAATTATTAATTGTTTTGTCAACCACATTATTTTATAGTGAATTATTGTTAAGTGTTGAAACTTCAGAGTTAAGTGTTGAGAATGTGGAATTGGATTTGAATCAATTTATTTATTAAATTATGTAAGAATACATTAGCATTCATAGTACATTTGAGTTGCACAAATTTGATCAATCATATGGCATGGCCTAGGTTGACATTCCACTTGAGTAAGTCACAATCCAAGTTGGTGCTCATGAAGATGCTTTTCTTCATGTAAATTTATGTATTAATACGAGTTTCCATCATTCTTCTAAGGAGTTTGAAATTGAATGCTATCATAAACATCTAAAAATGGCTAATGCATTTTCATCTTGTCATGTCATCACCTTCTCATTAATTCTTCTATCCATGTTGATTAGATAACTTTTTAATTAAGCTAATATTTCCTCTATTAATTAAATAATTATTTAATTGTTTAATTAATTCATTATCCTTTTCCTTCTATTATTAATTAAATAATTTGAAAGTTATTTAATTAATTCATCACTTTTTCTCCACTATTAATTAAATAATATTAGTTTTTTGAAAGGATGGCCTTCTCCTAGTGGAAGATCATTATGGGGTGATGTATGGACGATGGTTCACTCCACAAATCTCTGGAAAACATGTAAGGAAAGGAACATATGCATTTTCAACAATGACTTTCTATTGGTGCACAAGATAATATCCAAAATTAAGGAGAGTATATGTGAAATGGTGAATTCAAAGGTCCTTGAAATAAAGTGGAGTATATAAAGAAATGGGACAAAGATATTTTGAAAACTTGGATGGGTCTCAAAATCCCAATCGATATTTCTATAGGAAGTCATATGTAATGACTTGAGGGATGATGGGCTCATCCTTCACAAGGTAAATGGAAACTCAATTTTGATGGAGTAGCCAAAGGTAACCCTGGTGATGTAGGGACCAAATGTATTATTGGAGATAGTGATGGGAGAGGTGTTTGGACACTCTTTTGTTTGATAGGGAAAGCAACGAACAACAAGGACGAGTTGGAGGCCTTGACCATGAATTTACAACTATGTATTAATAAGGAAATCCTGACTATAGAAATTGAAGATGATTCTTAGATTACCATTAATGGGGTTTCTAGAGAAATAACCCTAATTAAAAATTGTATAACAAAGTTTAAAGATTATAGTATTTTCCATATTTATCGAGAGGCAAATAAGGCAACTGATTACTTGGGTAATTTGGGAGTGTTGGATAATGAGAAAGGAGTAATTTTGAATAACTTTGTGGAATGGACGAAGTTAGAGAAAATAGTGACTGATGACAAAAATTTCTTGATTTATAAGAATAGGTTTGGTATTGGATAATTTTTATATTCACACTCCATGGTATGAGGAACAAAAATATTGTATCCTTGAAAGTGGTATATTTCCAATTTCTTGGCAGAGGCAATCAAATCTTCTAGTTTTGACAACATGATAATTTCATAACAAATAGTGTGGGAGAGTCGATTAGGAATGGTTAGCATGATGCTCAAAAAATTGGGTTCTAAAGATTGAGTATCTATTGTTAGATTTGGTCTTCCTAGTTTTAGGAAAATCAAGATATAAATATGGTAAGATGAAATAGTCCATCTTCATTACGCTAGCCTCTATTAGGATTTCCTCAGATACTTTCTCAAAATTGGTCAAATCAGAAGGGGTGTTAAGGAAGGAAAATAAAAATGATGATAGGTAGGATTGGTAGGTTGGACCTGGATAAGTTCATTTGGCAAGTATACAAAATAAGATAGGTGCACACATCTTGCAGACTGTCCGAATCAATAGAATATCTAATAGTTGCATGAGGAATGACCCCTTTGGGAAATAGAAACAAATCTCAAAGACTAATTTGGAGGATTTCCTTGATATTCACTTCTAGCAAAAAGAAGCCTCTTAAGGCTATAAAGCAGGAAGGTCATTCGACTTTCTTGTGAACAAAGATGGTGGAGGATTTTGGAGTTTAATATATTTGTTCCAAGATAAACAATTTGATGGAGTCCTGAAAGGAACAAATAGGCTGACTCTTTCACAAAGGGAATGAGGAGGACAATTTGATGATGTTAAAATTTTTAGGAATAGACTTTTGGGTGGGCGACCATGTCCACTATGAAGTCATATACAAGAGCTTGTTCATTCTCATTGTGCAGATCTTGGGGTATGCTTTAAATTCATACATGATTGTGCACCGAATAGTTAAAGTAGAAAACGTGATGGGAGTTAAAATTGCTTTGGAGTTGCTAGAGATTGTGCCTTAGTCAAATATCATGTTGGGTTTATTTGATCTTAATGTTGAAGGCAATAAGATTAAAATGGCCAAAGAATGGAAGTTATAACTGGGAGGATTTTGATGCCTACTATTGAACCCAAGGCAGGATTGAGAGGGGTGAATAAGTCCAAATAGATATTAATGCAACACAAACAATTAATCAACAACACATATCCAAAATGCATGAACACCAATATTTTCTACATGGAAAACCCAAATAGGGAAAAACCACAGGATCACCTACCCATAAAATATATGCACTATGTATATCATATTACAAAGAAAATAGCTCACTACTATGGATTTGCAAACCAAGGCTAACTGCTCTTGGGGAAAGATACAAAAGAAGACTTGCAAAACTGAAGCTAATTGCAATAGGGCAAGATACAAAAATGATATGAAAAGAAGGATCTCCTAATCATGAAGTTATCCTTAAACTCTGCACCAAGTGACCATTATCAATACATACAACTCAACCTCAACTGCCTATACTTTGTCTCATATCTGTGTCATAGTCTTAGCACAACTTGCATACCATTCAAACATAGTTCTTCTTCTCTTCTCTTCACCAAACCTCATTGATTACCTTCACATTACATATATAGACTCCATACCTCATCTCTTTCAACTCAATCACATCCATCCTTATATACATGATAGATCATCAAAGATTGAACCAAGTCGGCCTGAACCAAAATAAACCTTATGGACCAAAAACACACACACACACACACATTGATCCACTCTAGGAGAAAGAGGGGACCAAAACACATTTTCCAAAGATCAATTCACCAATCCACAATCACCAAAATATAACAAACAACATATCAATACGCTACACATCCATATAAGCAATTAACGGTCAAAATATATCCTCCAATGCAAATGACTCTAATTTGGATCTCCATAGGCTACAATGAGATCCCATAACACATCAAACAATCTTCCACAAATCATATCCGGACCTAAGGATAGGTATACCATAGAATATCACAACTAGCTATGAATAATGCTACAACACCCGGAGAACACAACGATATTTCCAAACCACATAACTATCATATCCACGATACCAAAAATATGTCCAAAGAAGATAACAATAAAAAACAACATTAGCAACACTTTTTGGACCCCAAACACTTCCGAAAAAATCAATAGAACAATTGCATCACCAACACAACAAGATATCTCTACACCATGGACATTCCAAACTAACACCAATTTGAAACAGTAAGTTTGACAGCAATGACAACCACAACAACACGTACTTCCAACACCTACATCAATGATAACATAGACTTTTTTCCTAAAGATATTATTGAGAGGTTGAAAGTAATTGGGGAGGGAATTGGGTACCTGTACCATTGACCTCCCTAATATCTATGTAATATTTCATATTTGGTTTTTGATATAATGGTAACTACCTCATCTTTGCAATATTTAACTAAAAAATAAATAAATAAAATAATATTATTATTTAATTAATTCATTTTTTGTTGCACAATAATTTAATAATTTTTAAATAATTAGCTAACACTTCCTCTCAAAATTAAATAAATTTCAAATTATTTATGTAATTTTCTCACCTCAAATAAATAAAATTAATGCTTTGTTTATTTCCTCTATGCATTTACACTCTCTTTATTGTTCCACGTCATCAATCCATGTGCCAATTTAGACCCTACCCACTCTCAAATTTTCTCATCGATTGATCATTCTAATTAATTTGCACCATTGATAAAATTTTATGTGAGACATATAAATAATACCTTCACTCATTCATTTCTACTAAAGCTAGAACTCTTATGATAAATTATTGTATGCAATCTATCATTATCATTATCAAGCTAGCACTATCACTATCAAGAATCCATTGTCAAGCATTAAGCATTCATACAATCACGATGATATCAAATTTACGCTATAAAATTTGAGAGCAAATTATACACCTGACATACAAGTATGAGTAAACAATGAAGCAATCTAAGGTCTTTGTTATGCTATTATTGTTTATAATTTGACTTATACATAGATTTTAAGCTTTATTGAGTGATTATTGATTTTCAATTTACATCTTACATTACATTATTTACAACTTATTTAGATTCACATTTTTATACCTTCACATTTTGGCACCCTTAGTGGGACTCACATTCTTGTTTGATCTATAATTTTTGAGGTTTCTCTGACCTTATCATGTTGGTTTTACTTATTTTGTTCAAAAAATTTCTAAACTAACCTCATGGAGACAAAGCTGGCAATAAACCCTAGGGTTTTAATGATTTCATCATATCTCTCAAATGACTACGAATTATTCTATTTTATTTCACTAAAGGTTAGGGATCATCTTAGGATCCTATGATAAAAAAACTAACTTCATATCATTAATTTTGAGTGAGTTATGATGATTTTATGATTTCAAATAAATATGATTTTTCGATTGCAAATCAATGATTTTAAAAAAAAATTACATTTATGAAAATCTCTCAAAATTTTAGAGGGGGTCTATTCTTTACATTTTTATTTTTGAGGTCAAATAATAAATACAAAATCAAATCTTTGTCAATTAGTTTTGTTTTCATAAATTTGCTTTCTAGGGTTAAAGAATTATTCAAATTTTTTTTTTTTAGAAAGCTCTAAAAATTCAATATGGGTATCTTCTTTGCACTTTCATTTTTGTGATAAAAAATATTATAAAATAATAAAATCTTGTTTGGCTGGGTCAAAAGCAAAAAAAAATGAAATTGAAATCTTGTGATTAGCATATATTTTCTTTACATCTATTTTATTGCATTGTAACATTACACTATGATCCCATCAAAATTTTTATTATCATAAGGAATCAATTTATGAATATCCCAAAAATACCTTAGCAGAGCTAGATGTATTTGAAAATATCCAAATAGGCCTTCTCCAATAGCTCAAGATAGGTATCCCAACTAGATATGAAAGTACCAGAAATAGATTCAAGTCCATTTAGCATATGGGCAAGTGACTCTTTCTCATTGAGCTCTGTCGATGTGGGCTTACCAACCAGATCTATACACTCCTTATGTACACTAAGTGAATCCAATTGGGGACTCACCAAACCTCTAAGACTTTTGGGTCTCCTTATAATTTTATCTTTTTCCTTCTCAAGAGCAAAAACTTGGGCTTCCAAAACCAAAATTTGACCATCTATAGATGTAGTTAATGAATCCAGTCCATCAAAAGAATTGCCTATACCTGCAGTCTTCTCCTTAATATCCTTAATCTTTTTATCGAAATCAATTATAAGTAAACCTATGTTGCAACATACTCTATAGATATTTGTACATTGCCTTAAAGAATTATCTATCAATTTCAACTTATCATTGATTTCCTTCCTATCAGACTCAAACATTTGATCAAATGTAGCTCTCTTTGCCTATGTGAACCTCTCCAGTTCTTGCTGGTTTGATATCTGCTACAAGGATTGAAAATCCTTTGAAATGTGCTCAGTGATTGTCTTAAGCTTACTAGATGGGCTCACTTCTCTGTCAAACTTGCACTCCAGGACTAGTCTATGCAAAATAGTGATATACTAATTGATAACTCCTTTATCCATAGATCCCTCCTTCAACATTTTCTTTGCAACCATCATCATGAGTTCAATAGAACTCATCTTGATTATGCTTTTCTTTTCAGCCTACGAGGTGTCAATTGACAACAATGGACTCACTACCAATTCCCTGCCACATTCATGTTTCTTTTCCTCTGATGATTTAACCTTTATAGCTTCCTCTCTTGCACCGGTGTCTTCGCCACTTGGTGTAGTATCAGTTATTGCCGGTTCCTCCTTATGAACTATGACCTCAACTTGTACATCCTGATTCAAAGGACTGTTTTCCTCAACATTAGTAACTTGTACATTATCAACCTTTACATTCTCTATATGTGCTGGTATCTCAAAATTTGTCTGCACATTTCTATCTACTGGGGGCTCAATTTCCACTCTCTTAACGTTTTTCAAAATTGTAGATGAAGTACCTACAATACCTTTATCCTTCCCTTCAACTAGGATGTCTAGAGTATCTATCTTAGATTTTGGTGAAGTATAAAAACCACGGTCCTCTTCAAATAACTTAACCAATGCCTTGTGGGTCTCCTTGATTATCTCATTTACTCTACCTAACATAAGACTAGTTATTCGATGCTTGCTGTTAAAGATTTTCCTATCTGTAATCTCGAGTGTCTTATCCATCTCCTCTGGAGCAATAGAAACACAAACATATAATAACTCTTGAACCTTTATATGATTGTCTTCTTGCATTGCTGATAGTTTTCTAGAATCTAACATATCATACAACTGTGCTAGTATTTGATTTTCAATTTCTATCAAGGCTATCTTATAGATATCCAAATACAACAAAACCGCCTCCTCAACTTCTCTTTGTTCAATGTCATCCAAATGCTCATAATACAATTGTACATTCTTTAACATACCACCCTTAGTTATTTCATCTACTAATTCTGCACAAGTCTTGGGTATAATAATAGTTACATTATCAGTAACAAGTGCCAGATCAGTGTCATCCATCTTCTTCCTTCTTCCAGTACTGGATGGGGCAGAAGGTGTTTCTTTTGGAGCTCATTTTTGTGCTGGTAACTTTAATGTAACTTTCTTAACCAGTTGCTTCTTTGCTTCTACCTTAGTTTCTTCATTTTTCTTCCTCGACATCCTTTTAAATGCTAGGGGTATGTCATCTTCAGATGCAGATTCAACTGCAATTGGTTCAATGAATATTTTTGGTTCTTTTCTATTCCTGCCTTTCTCCAAGACAACATCAATTAATGCTTTGATGTCCTGTGAAACCCTTTCAACAAACTTACTTGCCTTACTTTCCTGATTCTCTCTCTTCTTCCAGTTGAACTCAGTTTCAACCTCTTGCTTCTTTTGCTTAGCAGTGCCAAAGGTTTTTACATTTTCTTCTACCAGTGCACCAATGATCATTTGTGCATAAGCATCAAGAATTTGTGCATCAACTTCATAACCCATCTCCTCAATCCAGATCTTTCGGGGTTTGACTACTTCCATGACTATTTCATATTTCTTGACCATGAAGCATATGTCAGTTGAATATTTATCAACAATGTGCTTAGGAACCCTCATCCTAGAATTCATAGCCTTTTGAAATGCTTTAAAATAACCCCATACTTTGTCATCTCACTAACTACCTAATGAAGCAGTGGATTGTTTCAGTTGCCTCCATACCAGGATATCAAATACCCATTGTCTCTTCCCAAAATCAGGAGTTAAATTGATGAAAAATATCATTAAACAAACAATTAGGTTACGATACCAAAATGTTCCTTTCTTTTCTCCTTTACTCTTTCCTAAGTTAATCAACAGTTCATCCAACATCCAACCACATAGATCTAACTTCTCATTTTCTCTCATCATTTTATGTGCTGCATAAATGTAGGATCTAGAAATAGAATTTAGTCAGTTTGATTGAGTTACTTTATACTCAATAACCATGCTACCAAATCTGATGTCTCTGTCAGTAATAGTGCTAATCCTCATTGATCACCTGTCTGAAGTTGCATCGGTGATTTTGTTGACATGATCATTAGAAACCTTCTTCTCTGGATGTTGCCCAACCTATGGTAAACCAGTGATTGCCTTGATGGCCTCCTTTAAGATATTATATGGTCTATTCAACCAAATAAACTATCCATGCACTCTACTCAAAACATACCTAACAATTTCATCTTCAAATTCAGGAATGTCCAAAATATTGATAAACCCTAGATCCTCAATATGCTTGTACTTGGGCTTAATCTTTCTAGAATCTCCCATTAACTCTCTCATATATATGCTCTTAATATCACTAGTTCCCAAATCCTCAATATATTAGTGAATGGAGGCTCTAATATCTTCAACATACACGACTCCTTCCAGAACATGGGAAAATGCACCAATCGAATCATCCAAGGTAGCAACTGTTGGATATCATTGGCATATGATGAACCAACATGTTGATATGATGATAATGTATGTTGTCATTGATGTCAATAAGATCAAGTGAACCGGTATGAAAAGGTATGAGGAGATTCAGTGAACCAGTGTCATGGTTTCACTAAGTGTGATTACTGGTTGGTAATCTCAGCTCTAGGGTTATTGGTTTGGCAATCCAGCTTGTGCTATGCAACTGATAATAACTCTGTGATGAGTTAGCTAAGAGATGTGGATGAAATCAGGTGCCACGACAACCTTGTGTACGTGAAGGATTTTCTTGAGGATCTTGCATGAGAAGATCGATCGCGTTTGAAGTCTACCTCGGGAACAATCATTCTTCTTAGTGGTATGAGAAGAGAGCTTGATGGGTTACTGATTCCCATGTGTGGCAATGAATGAATGATGCAGAATGTCTTGTGATCTATTTTGAAATTGTAATAATCTATGCAATATGTTTGGATGGTCAGGATTGGACTGCCTATGTTGTAAACCTAAGATTCTTAGGGTTTAGGGTTTATGTTACTGACCTAACTGTTGCCTATAAGGTTGATGATGCTTATTGTTGAAAAGTTGTAAATGCATTAAGCCGACATGTTGTATTGGTTATTGCATCGGTCATGTGTAAATTAATTTTATTGTAATATATTTTAGAGCCGACCTACTAAAATTGGTCTTAGGTTATGGTATAAATGTAAGGTCTTATTTGTAAGATCAAAATGAGAATAAAAGGAGGATTGTAATTCAGTATATGCAAAAATAAGCAGAGCTATACACGCAGACATCTCTTGAAGGTTGATGGAAGGTTTTTGAAGGCTTATTAGAACTAAACTGGTACTAAATCCATCACATGAAGATGCTATTTTGAGTAGTACATCATCATTGGATTCAACCATCCAATTGTAGTCAGTGTGACTCCCATTTGTGATTAAGTAGTGAGCTCTAGGCGCTTGGCCTTTCTACATGTGCAGACCCCATTTGTATACACATACTATCTATAGTAGTATCATCTGATTGTGGGTAAGGTTTCCCATTGTGGTTTTTCCTCTTACAAGGTTTCCACATACAAATATTGGTGTTATGTGTTGTGGATGTTATTATATTTATTTTTCATGCATTAATCTTTATCGATACTACAATTAACTGATAAAACTATCTACCGGCAATAAAGTTTGGTTTACCGATATTAAGCATTAAGGTTGTTTAAAGTTGTTTTGATTTAAATTTACTTGACAACTGATTCACCCCCCCTCTCAGTTGTCTCCGGGACCTAACAATTGGTATCAGAGCCTAGTCCTCTTTTTGCAAAAGTTTAACAGCTTGAGGAGATCCAATGTCTTCTAACTGTTTAAGGAAGGATAGTCGTAAACTTGATGGAACCAACTATTGGATATGGAAGATTAGGATGGAGACACATCTGAATTGCATTGGAAAGGATATCTAGGAAGTTACAAAGAATGGCTATATTGCTCCTACTCAAAGCTAGCCTAATCCACCAAATCTAACTAAAGATGAAGAAAATGATTGGAAGGCAAGAGAAGCACTCTTGAGTGCATTATCAAATTAGTAAATGATGGGATTACCAGATAGGTCTACTACTAAATCCATTTGGGACCATTTGGAAACATTGAATGAAGAAGATTCCATAGTCAAAATTGCAAAACTTGAAAGCTTCCGGGTCAGGTATGAAAATCTGAAAATGGAAGAAGATGAAAGAATTTCTTCTTTTATGGAAAGAGTCAATGAAATTGTTTTGGGTATTAAATGTTGTGGAGGAACCTTAAGTGAAGATGAAATTGTCTCAAAAGTTTTAAGAGGATTACCACTGGCATACAAAATGAAAGTTACTACTATAAATGAACTAAGAACAATGCCTAATACATCAGTAACTAGGGATACATTGATTGGAAAACTTTCAGCCTTTGAAATTGAGGAATTTGGTCCTGTTGCTACTATAAAAATTGATTTAGTTTTTAAGGCATCAAGATCAGCCGCACCATCATTTGACAAATCTGATTGGAAAGCCTTTTATGCAAGAGAACTTGCAGAAAGCAGGAGAGAAAATGAAGAACTTGAAGCACTATTTGCAAGAAAAATGCCTAAAGGTCCAGTTGGAAGTAAGTATGAAGGTAAAGCACCCTTTAAATGTTTTAACTACAATAAGATGGGTCATATGGCTTCAAGATGCCTCGATAGACATGCTAGACTAAGAGAAGAAGCTAGAAGAACATACAAACCTAACCTTGAATATCAAAGACAAAAATTTAAGAAGACTAAAGACAAATCTTGTTATCTTGTTGATGAAGGAGTTACTGATGATTTTGATGAGGATCCGATAGACAATGGATGGGTCTTTTTTGCTATAATAGAAGACCAACCGACACCTACTGTTCAACTGGTAGAGCAGGCCCTGGCAACTAAAATAGAAGTTAAGGATGAATGGATCATTGATTCAGGATGCTCACATCATATGACTGGTGATAAAAGTAAATTCTTGACTTTTCAGGAATATAATGGAGGTCTAGTAAGATTTGGAGATGATAAAGCTTGTTTGATCAAAGGAAAAGGTACAATATCTCTTGATGGTAAGCACAATACTGATAATGTTTACTATGTTGAAGGTTTAAAACATAATCTTTTGAGTGTTGGTCAATTAGTTGAAAAAGGTTTTCAATTACAATTCAAAAATGGTAAATGCAAAATCATGAACAGATCTAGTTTGGAAATAGCAACCGGTAGTCAAACTAGAGGTAATATCTTTCATCTGAATAACAATGAAAAAACATGCTTGATTGCACATATTGATGAAAGTTGGCTATGGCATAAGAGACTCTGTCATGTAAATTTTGATTGCATTGTGAATATCAGTACTACTAAGGCAGTTAGAGATTTACCTAAAATTGTTAAGCCTCACAATCCGGTATGTAAGGGATGTCAATTTGGAAAACAAGTAAGAGCATCTTTTAAAAGTTTTAGAAAAATCCAATAATGCTCTTGACTTAATTCATACTGATTTATGTGGTCTAGCTAGAACTAAAAGCTTACAAGGTGATAGATATTTTATGCTAATCATTGATGACTATTCTAGAATGTGTTGGGTTACCTTTCTCAGAGAAAAATCAGAAGCACTTGGGAAATTCAAACTGTTCAAGGCAATGGTAGAAAATGAAACCGGTAAGAAAATCAAATGTCTAAGATCAGATCAAGGACGTGAGTTTATATCTAAGGAATTTAATACATTTTGTGAAGTGAATGGAATTAGAAGACAGTTATCAGCACCCCAGACACCACAACAAAGTGGAGTTGTAGAAAGGAAAAATAGAACTATCTTGAATGCAGCAAGGAGTATGTTATCAAAATCAAATCTAGCACATGTATATTGGAGAGAGGCAGTAAGCACAGTAGTCTACACATTTAACAAAGTTCACATCAAAGGTGAAACCAGTAAGACCCGTCATGAACTATGGTTTGGTATTACTCCTACTCTTAAATATTTTAGAATTTTTGGAAGTTAAGGCTATATTAGAAGAGATGAGTATATTGGAAAATTTGATACTAGAAGTGATGAAGGAATATTTCTTAGTTATTCATCTAAGAGAAAGGCATATAGATGTTTTAACAAAAGATTGCAGAAAATCGTTGAAAGCACAAATGTGAAGATTGATGAACAATTTAGAGGAAATTCAAGGTACATAGACTCTGAACTGGCAACAAAGATACTGACAAATGAGCCTACACCGAGCACACCGGTACAGAATGAAGATCCAATTACACCAGTATCATCTAAAAATTCCACTGTAACTAATAAACAACAACAAACAAAGAAACCCCAGTAAGTAAGATTGAACCACTCTGAAGAACAAATAATTGGGAACAAATATCAAGGAGTTATGACAAGAGGAAGATTGGAAAATGAAGAGGTATGTCTTATTTCTCAAATTGAACTAGCATCAATTAATGAAGTATATGAGGATAAACACTGGATTAAAGCTATGGAAGAAGAATTAGAACAAATTGAGAAAAATAACACATGGACATTAATTCCCTGGCCTAAAGACAAAAATGTAATTGGAACTAAATGGGTATTCAGAAACAAAATTAATGAAGATGGTAAGGTAATTAGAAATAAAACAATACTAGTGTGTAAGGGATATTCACAGAAAGAAGGAATTGATTATAATGCAACCTTTGCATCGGTAGCTAGAATTGAGGCAATTAGATTATTCTTGGCTTTTGCAGCACATAAGAACTACAAAGTATATCAAATGGATGTCAAATGTGCATTTCTGAATGGAGACCTTGAAGAAGAAGTGTACATTGAACAACTAGATGGATTTTCTTTAACAGATAACAAAGATATGGTTTGCAAATTAAGGAAAGCTTTGTATGGATTGAAGCAATCTCTAAGAGCTTGGTATGCTAGGTTGGATAAATATCTTTTAAAGATTGGTTTTTCTAAAGGTGATACTGACAACAATTTATACTATAAAATAACTAATGATGACATCTTGGTTATAGAAGTTTTTGTTGATGATATAAGCTTTGGAGGAGAAGATGGATTATGTAAAAACTTTTCTATTGAAATGCAGCAAGAATTTGAAATGTCTATGATTGGAGAAGTAAAATTCTTTTTAGGATTGCAAATTTCACAGAGTAATAAAGGTATATTCTTAAGTCAATCCAGGTATTTGAAGGAGTTATTAAACAAATTTGGCATGGAGAACTCTAAACCAGTAAGCACACCTATGACTACAAATGACAAATTATCACTAGGGGATGACTTAACACCTGTTAATCCAACCAGGTAAAAATCTATGATAGGAGGTTTACTGTATTTGACACAAACAAGACTTGATATTATGAATGTAGTATGTATTGTTTCAATATTTAAGAGTAATCCTAGAGAAAATCATGAATCAACAGTAAAAAGGATTTTTTGGTACTTACAAGGCACTACAAATCTTGGCACTACAAATCTTGGCTTATGGTATCCCAGAGATGAAAACTTTGAATTATGTGCATACATAGATGCAAATTGGGCAGAAGATGTAGATGACAGAAAAAACACCACCGGTGGAGCATTTTTCCTTGATAGCAGATTAATTTCTTGGTTGAGTAAGAAACAAAGTTGCACATCTTTATCAACAACAGAATCAGAATATGTTGCAGCAACAACAAACTATACACAGGTATTATGGATTAAACAAATGTTGAAGGACATAACAGTAAAATGCAAGGAACCTATAACTATCTATTATGATAACATTGCAGCAATTCATATATCTAAGAATCTGGCACTACATTCTAAAACTAAACATGTTTCTATCAAATTGAATTTTCTGAAAGAGAATGTTGAAGCAAAATAAGGAAAACTGGTTTATGTGAATACTAAAGAGCAGATTGTAGATATTTTTACTAAGCCTTTGCCTAAGGAGACTTTTGAATATCTACGAGATTAGCTTGGGGTCATAACCCCACTGGTAGAGACTTAGACAATTGATGTTTATCATCAACTAACAGAACTAACAGAGAAATCTTTTACCCTGGTTTTTGATGAGGAAAGCTACTTCTCAGGGGGAGTAGTTGGTATACTGAATAAGTTGGTATTTTGTATTTGAACTTGGTTTTCTATAAAGCTTTGGCATTTGATATTGAAGGGGGAGAGAGTGATATGGAAAAACACAAATTTCCCTTAGGAGGAAAGACTATATCTTTGGGGAGAGATTGTTATTTTAGGAGAGATTGATTATTCTTTGCATTTGAATTTGGTTATGATCTTTTTGGGAGATTGTTGGTTTTTGGTATTTGGCATTTCTGTTTTGGCACTTTGTTGGTTTTTCCATCTTGTGTTGCCATCAATGCCAAAGGGGGAGATTGTTGGTATTTTGGATATGTTGATATGGTCTTGTCATTGATGTCAACACCTAATAGCACTTATCAACTATGGAGAATTGACAATGTTCATCGACAAACAAGTGATTTATGCACAGACACTGGTATCTGGTTCACTGGTAGGATATATTGTACACCAACACTTGGAACAACATGGAGAATACTTGGTTATGTCAAAGACATCATTTGGATACTTTGTCTTGGAGTTTTGTTAATTGGTATATTCGTAATTACATATTTTCTGTTACCGGCAAATAGGTCCAGGTTAAGCACTAGCAGGCTTATCTATTTCAGATCAACATGGCATGTCAAGGAGATGATTTATTATTGTTGTAAATGCATTAAGATGACATGTTGTATCGGTTATTGTATCGATCATTGATTTATCTATAAATTGATTTTATTATAATATCTTTTAGAGCTGACCTACTAAAATTGGTCTTAGGTTATGGTATAAATGTAAGGTCTTATTTGTAAGATCAAAATGTGAATAAAAGGAGGATTGTAATTCGGTATATGCAAAAAATAAGCAGAGCTATACACACAGACATCTCTTAAAGGTTGATGAAAGGTTTTTGAAGGCTTATCAAAACTAAATCGGTACTAAATCCAGCATATGAAGATGCTTTTTTGAGTAGTACATCATCATTGGATTTAACCATCCAATTGTAGTCAGTGTGACTCCCATTTGTGATTGAGCAGTGAGCTCTAGGTGCTTGGCCTTTCTGCATGTTCAAACCCCATTTGTATACACATACTATTTGCAGTAGTATCATCTGATTGTGGGTAAGGTTTCCCACCATGGCTTTTCCCCTTATAGGGTTTCCACGTACAAATATTGGTGTTATGTGTTGTGGATGTTATTATATTTATGTTTCATGCATTAATCTTTATCAGTACTGCAATTAACTAATAAAACTGTCTACCAGCAATAAAGTTTGGTTTACCGGTATTAAGAATTAAGGTTGTTTAAAGTTGTTTTGATTTAAATTTGCTTGATAACTGATTCACCCCCCCTCTCAATTGCCTTTGGGACCTAACAACTTTAACAGGCTTATTGTAAAACCTAAAACCAAGTGACTCAAGATCATTGAGCTCTTCAAATCCTATAGCGAGGTAACCTTTAATAGGGTTTCAACCTTTAATAGGGTATATAGCCATTCCTTAATCGAGTGATCTCTAACAAGATCGGTTCCTAACAGAACCTTATTGTAAAGTCTTTAACCGGACTAGGCTCCTAAAAGGGCGAGCTTCAAAAGAGTTCAAACAAGATTGTGGGTATTCATTCCCACCGTGGTTTTTTCCCATTTGGGTTTCCACATGAAAAATCTGTGTGTTATGTGTTATGCATTTTTCATGTGATGTTTCAGAATTATTTGGTTGAGAGATTATGCATGCAGAGTTAATAGGTTATGATATTACTAGTATATCACATGCATATGTTTATGGATGAAGTTGATGTCAAGTATTGATTGTATTTGAAGTGTTCAGACTTATCAGTCTTTGGTGTCTAGTGTCTTACTGTGTTTAACCAGTAATGGTGACAACTAGTTGGTATTGTTTTAAATAGATAAGTTGTTGAAAGTTTTTATCTGTACTAAATTAGCCCCCCTCTGAATACTGGTTGGGGTATATATTGTTGATCATTATTCATCAATTGGTATCAGAGCACCTCTAGGTCCTCGGTGATATAAGCTTAACCGCTTGAGGTAGAAGATCCTATTGTAATGATGAAGAGAGAAGGTCCTAAGTTCAATAGAGATAACTTTAAGATATGGAAGGACAAAATGAAGATTTAAATCAAGAGTATGGGTGCTCAATACTGGATCTATGTTGAGAATGCCTTCGTAACTCCCATTGGCACTTTGACTGATGATTAGAAGAGAGAAATCTAGGAAAATGGGCAAGTCATGGAAGCTCTTATCAGCAGCCTATCAGATACTAAGTTTATTGATGTTCAAAACAAGGACACACCAAAGGAGGTATGGGATGCACTGGAAAACATCTATGGTGGTGATGAGCATGTAAAGAAAGCTAAGGAAGAAAGCCTTAGAGGTAAATTTGAGGATATAAGGATGGTTGAAGGTGAAACCATTCAGTAGTATGGCATTAGGGTTAAGACTATGGTTGGAGATATCAAAAGTGCTGGTGGAACTATTGATGATACCATTGTTGTTAGTAAAGTCCTTAGATCTTTATTACCAATCTATGCAATTAGAGTTGCTGCTATCTAGGAACTGAAGTCTATTGATAAAACCAAGGTATCCTTAGATTCTATTATTGAAAAATTAACTGCATATGAGTTGAATAGCTATGATGGTAGTGTTCAAAAGACTGAGTTAGCCTTTAAAGATGTTAGGATTCCCACAGAGACTACGAGGGGGGGGGGGGTGAATCAGTATCTAACCGGTGAATAGATTTTCTTAACTTAAAACATGTATAGCATATTATAACAGTGTACCGGTATGCAAGAATTAATCCAATAAACATAAATGAAAGCAACCACATAAGAAACACACCATGACACAATATTTTTAATGAGGAAACCCAGTGTGGAAAAAATCTCGGTGGGATTTGTGACCCACAATATTCACTTATTGGCCAATAAGAGAATATTACTTACAAGAGGGGCTTGCACATGCAGGAAGGCCAAGTTCCTAGAGCTCACTACTCAAATGGGAAGTCTCACTGACTTACAATGTGGATTATACAAATCCAATAACTTGTACTACTTTACAATAGCATCTTTAATGCCAGATTCAGTATTGGTTTCTGCTTTGTTCTTTACATATACCCTTAACCTATATTTCACATAATAGGTCTGCCTTATTTCACCTATCACTTACTTACAAAATGTTCTATAGTGACTTCTTATATATACAAGTCATTTTACAATGATATCAAGTCAGCTTAAAAAGTTTTTACCATAATAAACAAAATATAATATATCAAAACTCTTGTCGGCCTTTGTGTCGGTGCCGGTGTTTTGAGTGCCGGTGTAGAGTGTGTTCAACTAATGCCGATGTAATGCCTTGTCGGTGCCATAGGATTGTAAGGTTGCCATCAATGACAAAACCTTCAATCACCTACAATGTCTCATTGGAATGTGCATATGCCAACAAAAGAATCTAATGTACCATCCAGAAAAGGAAAAGAAACTAGTACCAGTTATGAATCCAGACAATGCAGAGATATGGATGATGAAGAGATTCTGATGGAGTTCAAAGCTCTTCTTGCTAAAAGACTTCCAAAGGGAACTGCGAAGTATAGAGTTAAACTTCCTTTAAAATGCTTTTCCTACAAAAAGATAGGACATATAGCTATAAACTGTCCTAACAATGACAATAAGGATAAACTAGAGAGGCTCAGAAAGTATAAAGGAGGAAACAAAAGAAATTGTCTAGTTGCTGTGGATGAAGGTGTCACTGATGAAGAATTAGAGGATGAAGAAAATGAAGACATAGTGTCTGTAGCAGTAAAAGAAGAAGTGTCTGACAAGAAGTCTCTTGTCTCTCGCATTGACAACTCCAATGAGTGGATAATTGATAGTGGTTGTTCTCATCACATGACTAGCGATTGGAGAAAGTTTCTATCTCTAGAGGAATATGATGGAGGTGTTGTCAGATTTGACAATGATGCACCATGCTTGGTAAAAGGTAAAGGGTCCATCTCACTAAATGGAAAAAGTAGTATAGATGATGTCTACCAGGTAGAAGGACTTAAGCATAACCTTTTGAGTGTTGCTCAATTGAATGACAAAGGACTAGTTCTGGAATTCAAAGGTAGAGTCTGCAGTATATTTGGGAAGAGTGGTGAACTTATTGACACCGGTAAGAAGACCAAAGGTAACCTATTTCAGTTGAATGCCAAGATAAGTCAGTGTCTAATGGCTAAGTTAGATGATAGTTGGATATGGAATAGAAGACTTTGTCATATGAACTTTGACAATATTGTTAAAGCTAGTAAAATCAAGGAAATAAGAGGATTACCGTTACTAAACAAACCTGAGAATTCTTTGTGCAAAGAATGTCAACTTGGGAAGATGTCTTCCTCAACTTTTAAAGGTAAGTCTTTCTCAACAGAGCATTTACTTGACCTTGTGCACACTGATTTATGTGGTCCTATGAAAAATAGAAGTATTCGGGGAGATAGGTATTTTATGATTCTTACTGATGACTGCTCAAGAATGATGTGGGTCACATTCTTGAAAGACAAGTCTGAAGCATTTGGAAAATTCAAAGCTTTCCGAGAATTAGTAGAGAAAGAAAGTGGCGAGGTGCTGTATTACTATCCTTTATTGCAGCCTCTATTCTATGAACTGTATCAGTGAGGTGCTGCATATATTCTACTGGTGTCCTCTGTTCTTGTACTAATGTATCAGATATGTCCTTCCGTAGTGATGCTAGATAGTCCAATCTTGGACATAGTCTTAACCTTAAGCTTTTTGCCTTATCCACTATTCTCTCCTTTTCTCTTCCCAACTTTAGTAATTCATCCTCAAAATTTGTTATCTACTGTTCAAAAACTGATAGTGTATCTGATGAGTTTACAAAATTGTCAGCAAGTTTGTTGTTTTCATCCTGTATCTTGCTTAGCTTCTTATCTATGTCTACTGTCAAAAATGTTGTCTTACAAATATTTTTATACAGAGTTTTTAACTCCTTTATTGAGTTGCACAGTTCTGGTAGAAGTGTATCAAATTCCCTATTACACTTCTTTATTTGATCCTCAAAGAGTTTTTCTTTTTCTTTTTCCAAATTCTCCTTAATTGCCTCTTCCTTTATTTGCTCAATAGTCACTATGTTCTTAGTGATGTATTTAGTCAAAGTGTCCAATTGACTTAAAGAATCCTTATTGTCTATGTTACAGTTAGGAGCTATGATTTTCAAAACTGGGATTGTATCATCTATAGCTTTATAAGCTTGTGAACTACAATCAGTTGTCCTTTTAATTGAATCCAAAAGTACATCAGTCACATTAGTTGATTTGTAGCCTGTTGATGAGGAACCTACATTCTAAATACCACCAATGGTAGAAGTAACCAAGCCTGTATTGACCTCTGGTAGGTCTATTTGTGTTTGCATTTCTTTTACTGGTGGTTTTCGTTGTTCACCAGTTGCCGGTGGCACTGTTTCCACATGAATCTATTCCTGTTCCTTCTTTGGAGCTTGTTGCTCTGCTTTTTTCCCTATTTGTTTCCCTGTCTTAGTCTGAGTCTTTGTCTCTGCCTATTCTTTTGTGTTATCATCTGCTGGTTTCTTTTGTGTGTTATCAGTTTGCTCAGCTACCGGTGGCTCACTAGCCATTTCAGTCTTACTTGTTGTATCTTTATCTACCACAATGTTGATCTTTTGTGTATCAACATCCACTGTATATAAGACTTCAGGATTAGGATTGACATCCTCTACATCTATACTTTCAACTGCCAGTTCATCTTCTGTAGTAGTTGTTACTGGTGTAGTACTCAAAGAAGGTGGGGGTAAGTTGTCTTTAACTTTGATACTAGGTGGTCCACCAACTTTACCTTTACCCTTGTCTTTTTCTTTCTAATATACTTTTATTGGTTTGGGATTCCTGTATTCTTCTTGTTTTTCTTTTTCTACTAAGAAAATATCCCATGCCTTTTTTGTGTCCTCTTTTACCTCATTGACTCTTCCAACCATTAATGCAATGTGTCGGTGTGCAGTAGAAAATACTGACTAGTTGGCTTCAACAATTAAATCATCTATTTCTTTGGGTGAGTTCACTGGGTACACAACAAGTAGCTTTTCTACCTTGATTTTCTTGTCAAGTTTTACTACTACTTGTCTCCTTGCTTCTAGTCTCCTAAACAATTCTTTAGGTAATTCATCTACTACTTCCAATAAAAACTTCTTGTACATGTCCATGTGCAGTATAACATTGTTTTCTACTTGTTCTTTTTCATTTGCAGTAAAAGTATCATACAATTTCTTTACATTCTTTAGTTTTCCTTCTCCATTATTTCATTTAGCAATTTGTCAAGAGGGGCCATGTCTTGTTGAGTCCTCTTCTTCTTCTTAGGTGTCAGCTTTTTCTTGGGTCTAGTCTTCCTAACCGGAGATCTCACTCCTTGTTGTTTAAGTCTTGTCCTCCTAGGTGAGGGTGTGGTTGCCGGTGAGGGATCTCTTTTCCTTAAAACTCTTTTGAAAGTTGTAGGCATGTCATTCTCTGAAGATGTTGCTACCAGTGATATGTGAGTTTCAGGCTGTAATGTTGCTAACTCTTCCTCTGTGATACCGGTTTTCTTAAGTACATCTTCTTTTATTTCCTTTGCCTTCCTACATCCTCTTCTCATGGCTGCATCAACTTTCTTTACTATTTTTTTGGATAGCCTTTCCATAATCTATGCCGGTTTGTGTTCTGCATTGATTAGATAAGTGCCCAAATCTTCCACAAACATAACATCTTACATTCATTCTGCAATTTTCAGAGTTATGACCAACTTTATTACATTTTGAACATTCACCGGTGGGTGTATTGGTATTCTGATAATTTCTAGATCTACATTGATTCGCTCTATGACCATACTTATTATAGTTAAAGCATTTTTCATTGAATTTATAAGCATTTGGTTGTCTTACCGGTTTCCTGTGATCCTGTGTGTTTGCAGTACCGGAGCTTTCACCAACTTCAAAGCCTAAACCATTATTGTCACCATTTGGTTTCTGATTCTTTATTATGTCATTAAGTTCTTTTGAGCTTTTCTTGAATTTTTCATTGTGTTGATTTGCAGCAGCCAATTCTCTTTCCAAGATTTCTTTCTATCTCATGAGTTCATTTGAGTCATTTTGTGTATGCAATAGATCTGTTTTCAATAAGTCATTTTCATAACCAAGTCTTGTATTTGTATTTTCAGCATCATTCAGTCTTCTAGTCAATTCCTCTTCATTCTTTTTCCTCTCTTCAATTTCTTTGCAAAATCTCATAGTCATATCCTGCATCTCATTCTTTGTTGCCATGTTCTCTTGCTTGAGCTTGCTTATTGTATCATTAAGAGTTTCTTTTTCATCATTATCACTCTGTATCTTTTCACAAAGTTCTCTTCTCTTGTTCCTTGCAATGGTAAAATTCTCTTGAAGTGCTTGAATGATGTCCTGAGCTGCCTTCAGATCATCTTCAAGTTTGATGTTTTTCAATTTTTTTGCATCATAGTCTGAGAGAGCTACTTCAAGTTGCTTCATCAGATTTTCCATCTCTATCGGTGCCAAGATCTTCGTCAAGCTATTAGGCTTCTGAAAATAGAGGACCAAGTTCTTATACCAATTGTTAGGATTCCCATAGATATTGATAGGGGGGTGAATCAGTATCTAACCAGTGAATAGATTTTCTTAACTTAAAACATGTAGAGCATATTATAACAATGTACCGGTATGCAAGAATTAATCCAATAAATAGAAATGAAAGCAACCAAATAAGAAACACACCATAACACAATATTTTTAATGAGGAAACCCAGTGTGGGAAAAATCTCGGTGGGATTTGTGACCCACAATATTCACTTATTGGCCAATAAGAGAATATTACTTACAAGAGGGGCTTGCACATGCAGGAAGACCAAGTGCCTAGAGCTCACTGCTCAAATGGGAAGTCTCACTGACTTACAATGTGGATTATACAAATCTAATAACTTGTACCACTTTACAATAGCATCTTCAATGCTAGATTCAGTACCGTTTTCTGCTCTATTCTTTACATATACCCTTAACCTATATTTCACATAATAGGTCTGCCTTATTTCGCCTATCACTTACAAAATGTTCTACAATGACTTCTTATATATACAAGCCCTTTTACAATGATATCAAGTCTTCTTACCAAGTTTTTACAATAATAAACAAAATATAATATATCAAAAATCTTGTCGGCCTCTATGCCGGTATGCTTCCTTTCTCTATGACCGTGCCGGTGTTCTGAGTGTCGGTGTAGAGTGTGTTTAGCTGATGCTAGTGTAATGCCTTGCTGGTGCCATAGGATTGTAAGGTTGCCATCAATGAAAAAACCTTCAATCACCTACAATGTCTCATTGGAGTGTGCATATGCCAACAAAAGAATCTAATGTACCATCCAGAAAAGGAAAAGAAACTAGTACCAGTTATGAATCTAGACAATGCAAAGATATGGATGATGAAGAGATTCTGATGGAGTTTGAAGCTCTTCTTGCTAAAAACTTCCAAAGGGAACTGCGAAGTATAGAGTTAAACTTCCTTTAAAATGCTTTTCCTGCAACAAGATAGGACATATAGCTATAAACTGTCCTAACAATGACAATAAGGATAAACCGAAGAAGCTCAAAAATTATAAAGGAGGAAACAAAAGAAATTGTCTATTCGTTGTGGATGAAGGTGTCAATTGTTTAGGAATGAATTAGAGGATGAAGAAAATGAAGACAGTGTGTTTGTAGCAGTAAAAGAAGAAGTGTCCGACAAGAAGTCTCTTGTCTCTCGCATTGACAACTCCAATGAATGGATAATTGATAGTGGTTGTTCTCATCACATGACTGGCGACCAGAGAAAGTTTCTATCTCTGGAGGAATATGATGGAGGTGCTATCAGATTTGGAAATGATGCACCATGCTTGGTAAAAGGTAAAGGGTCCAGATCACTAAATGGAAAAAGCAGTGCAGATGATGTCTACTGGGTAGAAGGACTTAAGCATAACCTTTTGAGTGTTGCTCAGTTGAATGACAAAGGACTAGTTCTGGAATTCAATGGCAGAGTCTGCAGTATCTTTGGGAAGAGTGGTGAACTTATTGCCACCGGTAAGAAGACCAGAGGTAACCTATTTCGGTTGAATGCCAAGATAAGTCGGTGTCTAATGGCTAAGTTTGATGACAGTTGGAGATGGCATAGAAGACTTTGTCATATGAACTTTGATAATATTGTTAAAGCTAGTAAAATCAAGGAAATAAGAGGATTACCATTACTAAACAAACCTAGGAATTCTTTGTGCAGAGAATGTCAACTTGGGAAGATGTCTTCCTCAACTTTTAAAGGTAAGTCTTTCTCAACAGAGCATTTACTTGACCTTGTGCACACTGATTTATGTGGTCCTATGAAAACTAGAAGTATTCAGGGAGATAGGTATTTTATGATTCTTACTGATGACTGCTCAAGAATGATGTGGGTCACATTCTTGAAAGACAAGTCTAAAGCATTTGGAAAATTCAAAGCTTTTAGAGCATTGGTAGAGAAAGAAAGTGGTGAGGTTCTGCATTACTATCCTTTATTGCAACCTCTATTCTGTGAACTGTACCGGTGAGGTGCTACATATATTCTATCGGTGTCCTCTGTCCCTATACTAATGTCTTAGATATGTCCTTCCGTAGTGATGTTAGATAGTCCAATCTTGGACTTAGTCTTAACCTTAAGATTTTTGCCTTATCCACTATTCTCTCCTTTTCTCTTCCCAACTTTAGTAATTCATCCTCAAAATTTGTTATCTGTTGTTCAAAAACTGATAGTGTATCTAGTGAGTTTACAAAATTGTGAGCAAGTTTGTTGATTTCATCCTGTATCTTGCTTATCTTCTTATCTATGTCTACTGTCAAAAATGTTGTCTTACAAATATCTTTATATAGAGTTGAGCATTTGAGAAAATTTGATGTAAAATGTGATGAAGGAATATTTCTGGGATATTCCACAAAGAGAAAAGCTCTCAAGTGCTACAACAATAGAACTCAAAAAATTGTTGAAAGTATCAATGTCAGGGTTGATGAATCCCCTAAGGAACCTTAGGAAAAATGCAACAAAGAAGTAAAAGATGAACCGGGTATAACCTTCTAAGAACCAGTTAAGAGAGAAACTTGTAAAGATATTAGTGTTTCTATTTCGATAGAAGCTGCAGAAAGAGAAGAAGAGGTTAGTGAAGAACAAGAAGAAAAGCTAGCAGATCAGGCTAGATTCATTCCAGGATATGTGAAATTGCATCATGATCCAAAGAAAACCATAGGAGATAAAGATGCAAGGATACTCACAAGAAGAAAAGTGAAGGATAACTCTTGCATGATTTCTGAATTTGAACCCAAGACTTCCAAAGAAGCTCTTACAGATGAAGACTGGATTAAAGCGATGGAAGAGGAGCCAGTTCAGATAGAAAAGAATGCAACATGGTCTTTGTTTCCCAGACCCGAACATAAAAATGTCATAGGTACCAAATGGGTCTTTAGGAATAAGTTGAATGAAGAAGGCATAATTGTAAGAAGCTAAGCCAGACTTGTATGTAAGGGATACACTAAAGAGGAGGGAGAAGACTACAGGGAAACCTTTGCTCCTATGGCTAGACTAGAAGGTGTTTGAATGCTAAGGGATTTAAGGTTTATCAGATGGATGTGAAGTCTACTTTTCTGAATGGAATCCTAGAAGAAGAAGTGTATATAGAACAACCAGAAGGGTTTGCCTTATCGCAAGATAGTGATATGGTGTGTAGATTACACAAAGCCCTGTATGGACTAAAACAAGCACCTAGGGCATGGTATGAAAGACTACACTCTCATCTTGTGAAGACAGGATTTCAGATAACAAGTGAAGATAGCAACATCTACTTGAAATTAGAAGGTGATCAAATTCTGATCCGTGAAGTGTTTGTGGATGACATAATCTTTGGAGGAGATGATAAAATGAGTCATGCATTTGCAGATGAAATGAAGAAATAATTTGAGATGTCTTTAATAGGAGAAATAAAATTCTTCATTGGTTTACAGATTTAGCAAATGAAGGAGGGTATTTTTATTACCCAGTCCAAGTATGTCAAAAAGGTATTGAAGACTTTCGGCATGGAGGAAAGAAAACCAGTTAGTACACCAATGGTAATTGGTTGTAAACTGACTAAGGAAGATGATTCAACACTAGTGAATGAGGAGTATTGGTTAGTGATCTTCTCCACCAGTTGATGCCACTTTGTATCGTCAGCTTGTGGGTAGTCTCATCTACTTGACCCATACACGCCCTGATATTTCATTTGCAGTTGGCATGGTTTCCCGCTTCATGTAGGAACCACATGAGCTTCATTGGAAAGCCGCTAAACACATCCTTCATTACATCCAGGGTACACATCATTATGGGATTCACTATGCAGCAGGCACAAGACTTCTCTTGGCTGGTTACACAGACTCCGATTGGGATGGCTATCTTGATGATCGTAAGTCTACTTTCGGTTATAGTTTTCACCTTGGTTCAGGCCCCATTTGTTGGCAGAGCAAGAAGCAACATGCTATTGCTCTCTCTTTAACAAAGGCTGAGTATCGAGGTGCTATTAATGTAGCAACTAAGACCATTTCACTCCAGTAGATTCTCACAGAGTTTGGATTCACCACTCCACAACCAATAGTTCTACATTGTGATAATCAAAGTGCTATTGCAATCTTGAAGAACTCGGTCTAGCACTAGCGGACCAAACACATCGAGATTCATATGCACTATATCTGAGAGCTGATTCAAGAGTAGGTCATTGATTTGCAGTATTGTCCTACAGCAGAGCAAGTTGTTGACATATTCACCAAACCTTTCACCGAGGGTAAGTTCCATCAGTTGTGAGCTCTCTTGGGGGTGCAGGATGTGTCATTAGGGGGGGTCAGCTGACTTCTCCTTCCTCTCTTATGGGGGGGACTTTTTCCTCTTTGAGGTTTTGTCCTTCTTTGAGAGTCCTTTGTACATTCATCTCTCTTTTGGGGGGGAGTTTTTTCCCACTGGGTTTTCTCCCTTTCTTCGTTTGTGAGAGATTGCTTTGCATAGTTTTACTTGCATTTGCATATTGTACATGGGTACCTATCATGGCCTAGTAGCCAGGACCCATCTTGTGTTGTTGACTTGAGTCTTCATTCCCCTAAGTTGCACTTAAGGGGGGGTATTGGCATAAATAAATATTCATTATGGATATTATTACACTTTACTTAAGTTAACTTAGGATAATTCATCTCTTCGTAGTTTGGATTTGAGACACTTAGGGAAGTGTGCACATAGGGCTAGAGCTTGTAGGAGAAATTCTACCTTTTGTGGTCTTGTTTTGTTGTTACACTCCACATTCGGTGGGTCATCCACCTCTTGTGAAATATTATATTATTTCTCCTACCTACCCCTAGTATTTCTTACCTACCCTTGTTTCTAATTGAGCCACATGTCATGATTGTGTGCTCGTACATCCATATGGCCTTGCCTATATAAGCAGGCCTATATTCATTGTATTGGTATGAATCCAATTGATCATTTGCATATTGATAAGAATACAATTTTGTTATTGTCATTCTATTGTCTCTCTTTTTATGCTTTTCATTGTGCCCTTGATCTTGGCAAAATCCTACATGGTATCAGAGCCATTGGGGCTTCATTGATTGGTTTTTGGAGACATTATGGAAGGCTTCTATTTTTGGATATGAGGGACTACTTTTTTGGAGGCATCTTGGAGTGTTTTCAACCTCACCATTGCATCCGGGAGGCCATTTCCATAAAAATCGAGTATAGATTCGACCTATTTTGGCGAAAATTGATTTTTGGGTGTGGAGGAAATTTTCTGCCCAATTCGAGCGGTACGGTACAAAATTTTCGGATTTTTTTTTCAAAAAAAAAAAAAAGATTTTGAAAATTATTTTCTAGTTTGAAAAGATTTTTTTGAAAAAAAAAATAAATAAATTTTTTGAAAATTATTTTTGGAATCCGTACCTTCTGCCCAGTCAATAGCGCACAATCAGTGCCCAGTCAGCAGCGCCCGGTCAGTGCCTAGTCAGCATTTTCTTTGAAAATTTTTAGACCCCTCTCCATTGAGCAGTTTGGATTTTTGGGTCAACTTTGGAGGCCCATAACTTGCTCAATTTTGCTCCTTTTTGGGTGCAATGTTTTCTGATTTGGGCTAATTTTTCGTGCTCTTCGTAGTGGTGTGGTTATTTTCTGGTTTTGGTGCACAAGTGTTTCAGAATTTTCAGATTCTCTCAGTTGTACCTGTCCAATCCTCAATTCTGCAACTTCAAAGGCCTCGTTTTAGCACATACGACCTCCTTTTCAGATGCCATTTTTTTTTAAAGTGCATTTTTTTCGTCTACTTTCATAATCTATGATCAGATTTCAAAGATTTTAAGTGGAAATTGTACTTTCAGATATTGGTCTTATTTGGCCTATTTGGTACTTGTAAATTGCTTGGATCTTAGTTTAGATCTCTTGCACTATTAGTTTGAGTCTCTTTTGGCCTTATTGAGGCAATTGTCAAATTGAAATCAGAAGTCCACTTTGCCATTTTTTGCAAGTGGCCCATTGTACATGCACTAAGTATAAAGTGCCAAATCATCACTTTTGGAGGGGTTCTTTGATTGAGTGAATTTTGGGGGGTGTCTTGTGTGATTGTGCCTCTCTTTCCTTGTGCTCTTTCATTTTTGTTGCAATGAGTCCTCATAAATTTCCAGCTTTAACTCCACATAATTATGCATCATGGAAAATTGAAGTTTGGAGCAAATTAATGGAAAAAGGTCTCACGCATTACATAGATGGAACAATAGCAACACCACCTATCCTAAGGCTGATCCTAATGCACAGTTAGAATGGCTCACTAAGAATTGCATGGCTCTTGGAACTTTGCGCAAGTATGTATTAGATGACCTCATCTTTCATATTGAGAAGTGTACTACAATCAAAGATGCTTGGGATATGTTTCAGAAATTGTATGGTCAAGTTGATGAAATCAGAGGGTATAAGATTGACAATGAGCTCACCAACTTGGATCCCAAGAGTTTTGATACAATCCAAGATTATGTCACCAAAGCAAATGAGCTAAGAGAAAAGCTTAAGGATTGTGGAATTGACAAAAAGGATGCTTAGTTGATATTCAACTTGTTGGACAAGCTTGCACCAGAATATGTAGCATTTGTGTCTAGCTTCCAAACTCATCGTTTGATAGTAGGGAGTTCCTATGTTATGCCTTCATTTGATGCTTTCACAGAAATGTTGATATTGGAACAATCTAAGTTGTTGAACATGGGGCTTCTCAAGTCTTCAAAGTCCAAGGCTTTGGTGGCTAATCAAGGGAATCAAGGAAGTCAAGGCAAAGATTCCAAGAAGAAGAAGAAGCAATCTAAGTCACAGCCATAGCAAGAAAAAGGACAATCATCCTCTTCCAAGAAGGGGACACCACCTAAGAAGGATAAACCAACTTGTGCATATTGCAAGAAGTATGGTCATGATGAGCATCGATACCACACCAAGCAAGTTGATGAGTTGACAAATCTTCTCAAGAAAAACAACATCACCTTGCCATCCACCTACACAAAGAAGGATTCATCTCCTTCCTCTTCCTCATAGTCTAAGGGAAAAGGGCAAGCATTTGTGGCTACTACAGGTTCTTCACAGCAATGGATACTTGACTTAGGTGCCTCTTATCACATGGGTTCTACAAAGGAGCAATTTTCTTCATTGGAGCCATCTAAGGTACCTCACATTTACATAGGTGATGATACACAAGTAGAGGTTGAAGGGAAAGGTTCAGTTGACATGGATGATGGAACATTTGAGAATGTTCTCTATGTTCCTAACTTGTCTACCAACCTTCTCTCTATCTACCAAATCACTCACTATGGGAATGGGAAAAAGGTTGAGTTTACACTCGATTCAGTTGTGGTCAAGGAACTTGATGATGATGCCTTGGTAGTAGTGGGACAAGTGAATGACAACTCAAGGCTTTATTCATTCTCCAACTTTGTGCCAAGTTCACCTTCTAGAGCCTTGCTTACTCATTCAAATTCCAAAAGTAAGCTATGGCATGAGCGGTTTGGTCACCTCAACTACTGCTATCTTTAGCAGCTTAGCACTAAAGACATGGTCACAGGTCTACCTCGAATCATTTTTTTAGAGGGTGTATGTTCAAGTTGTTCCATGGGCAAGCATCCTAAGGAGAAGTTTGATAAAGGGAAAGCTTGGAGAGCTTTGGAAGTTCTTCAACTTGTTCACAGTGATGTAGTAGGTCCATTTCTAGCACCTTCATTTAGCAAGGCCCGCTATGTCCTCACCTTCATTGATGACTACTCCTGCTTCACTTGGGTCCACTTTCTCATTCATAAGAGTGAAGTATTTGATAGATTTCAGGACTTCAAGACTCGTGTGGAGAAGCAATCTATGAAAGTGGTCAAGATTCTTCACACAGATAATGGAAGGGAATACGTGAACAAAAGACTTGAGGATTTTTGTACATTTGAGGGGATTGATCTTCAGCATTTTGTCGCATACACTCCACAACAGAATGGAGTTACAGAATGCAAGAATAGAACTCTCAAAGAAATGGCTAGTTGTATGATACATGCACATTCTCTTGATCCTGTCTTTTGGGTAGAGGCTATCAGTTGTGCCACACACGTCCAGAATCGAGTTCCTCACAAATCTTTCCAAGGTATTACTCCTTTTGAAGCTTGGGCTGGTAGGAAACTGATTGTGAGACATTTCAGAGTCTTTGGGTGTCCAGCATGGGCTCACATACCTCCACAGAAATGCAAGGCATTAGAACCTCAAAGTCAGCCTTGCATATTTGTTGGATATCCTGAGGGTGTTAAGGCAGATAGATTGATGGATCCTGAGACACATGAGGTGTTCATTGAGAGGAGTGTTCACTTTGAGGAAAGCTCTCCTAGCTTAGCCTCTCTACCTCCTCCACCTTCCTCCATTGTGGATAGTGATTCAAATGATGAGACTCCTTCAACTCTGACTTGTAGGGTTACACCTTCGCAGGGTCCACTTGCAGTTGAGGAGCCTCGTTCTCCACCTCCACCTAGACCTCATTGGGCTTGACAGAGACTTGATTCCATGGGTTCTCTTGTTGGGGATCCTTTAGATACATGGAGAACTCGATCACAACATCAGGATCTACCACATGCATTCATTGCTACCGCTTCCAATCCACAAACATTTCAGGAAGCATTAGGGGTTCCTGAGTGGGACCAAGCTATGGAGGAAGAGTATAGTTCCTTGATGAGGAACAACACATGGGATTTAGTCCATCTCTCTAAGGGGAGAAAGATGGTTCGATGTAAGTGGATCTATCAGACCAAGTTTGTAGCGAATGGAAGTGTGGATAAGTGTAAGGCTTGGCTTGTTGTGAAAGGTTTCTCTCAGGTTGCAGGTGTTGACTATACTGAGACCTTTGCGCCCATAGCCAAGATGAACTCCATTCACTTGACACTTGCTATTACTGCAGCTCATGGTTTGGGTTGCACATCAGATCGATGTGAAGAGTGCTTTTCTTCATGGTGATCTTGATGAGGATATTTATATGGAGCAGCCACAGGGTTTCATCCAGGATACTTCCTTGGGTTGCAGACTAAGGAAATCTCTCTATGGCCTTTAGCAGGCCCCCAGGGCTTGGTATGCCAAGATGGATTCCTTTCTTCTCTCAGTAGGGTTCACCAGGTGTCATTCTAATCCAAATGTCTACATTTTGTGATAGGATGACTCTCACTTGATATTTGTGCTCTATGTTGATGACTTGATCATTATAGGGAGTACTGCATCCATCATTAGCAAGGTCAAATCTGCTTTGCATGACAGATTTGCTATGACTGACTTGGGTCTTTTTCACTACTTTCTCGTGATCGAGATTTCATAGTCACCTTCTGAGATTACACTATCACAACCAAAGTATGCTCTTGATCTACTTGCACACTTTCATATGGCTGATTATAAGCTTGCCCCGACTCCCTATCTTTCAGGAGTCAAGCTTGAGGCTCAGTGTTCTTCTCCACTAGTTGATGCCACTTTGTATTGTCAGCTTGTGGGTAGTCTCATCTACTTGATCCATACACGCCCTGATATTTCATTTGCAGTTGGCATGGTTTCCCGCTTCATGTAGGAACCACATGAGCTTCATTAGAAAGCCGCCAAACTCATCCTTCATTACATCCAGGGTACACATCATTATGGGATTCACTATGCAGTAGGCATAGGACTTTGCTTGGTTGGTTACACAGACTCCGATTGGGCTGGCGATCTTGATGATCGTAAGTCTACTTCTGGTTATAGTTTTCACCTTGGTTCAAGCCCCATTTGTTAGAAGAGCAAGAAGCAACATGCTATTGCTCTCTCTTCGACTGAGGCTGAGTATCGAGGCGCTATTAACGTAGCGACTGAGACCATTTGGCTCCAGTAGATTCTCACAGAGTTTGGATTCACCACTCCACGGTCCATAGTTCTACATTGTGATAATCAGAGTGCTATTGCAATCTCAAATAACTCGGTCTAGCACCAATGAACCAAACACATCGAGATTCATATGCACTATATCTGAGAGATGATTCAGGAGCAGGTCATTGATTTGCAATATTGTCCTACAGCAGAGCAGGTTGCTGACATATTCACCAAACCTTTCACCGAGAGTAAGTTCCAGCAGTTGTGAGCTCTCTTGGGGGTGCAGGAGGTGTCATTAGGGGGGGTCAGCTGACTTCTCCTTCCTCTCTTATGGGGGGGACTTTTTCCTCTTTGAGATTTTGTCCTTCTTCTTTGAGAGTCCTTTGTAAATTCATCTCTCTTTTGGGGGGGAGTTTTTTCCCACTGGGTTTTCTCCCTTTCTCCATTTGTGATAGATTTCTTTGCATAGTTTTGCTCACATTTGCATATTGTACATGGGTACCTATCATGGCCTAGTAGCCGGGACCCATCTTGCATTGTTGACTTGAGTCTTCATTCCCCTAAGTTGCACTTAAGTGGGGGTGTTGGTGTAAATAAATATTCATTATGGATATTATTACACTTTACTTAAGTTAACTTAGGATAATTCATCTCTTCGTAGTTTGGATTTGAGGCACTTAGGGAAGTGTGCACATAGGGATAGAGCTTGTAGGAGAAATTCCACCTTTTGTGGTCTTGTTTTGTTGTTACACTCCACATTCGGTGGGTCATCCACCTCTTGTGGATTATTATATTATTTCTCCTACCTACCCCTAATATTTCTTACCTACCCTTATTTCTCATTGAGCCACATTTCATGATTGTGTGCTCGTACATCCATATGGCCTTGCCTATATAAGTAGGCCTATATTCATTGTATTGGTATGAATCCAATTGATCATTTGCATATTGATGAGAATATAGTTTTGTTCTTGTCATTCTATTGTCTCTCTTTTTATGCTTTTCATTGTGCCCTTGATCTTGGCAAAATCCTACACTAAGCACATTGAGCTTAAATATCATTTCTTGAGAGAGAAAGTGCAGAATAAGGAGGTTGTACTACAAGACATTTCTAGTAAAGAGCAGCTAGCAGATATATTCACTAAGCCCTTACCAAAGACTAAATTTACCTATTTGAGAGGTGAATTAGGGGTTCTGCCCCTTCATGACGTCAATTAAAAGGTGTGTGCTCTGCATTAGTCAAGTATTACAATGACAAATCTTTTTGGATTGATTTATTAAAGGATGCTACTCCTTAGGGGAAGTAGCATAGTAGACTTTGGAAGCTTATGCCTCCACTTTGGCATTATTGTGAAAGGGGGAGAAGATCTCTATTGTGGGGAGAAGATATCTGATGATGAAGATACACTGGTCTATGATATTGCTATGTTACATTGAGTATTTCCATCAATGCCAAAGGGGGAGATTGTTGGATATCATTGGCATATGATGAACCAACATATTGATATGATGATAATGTATGTTGTCATTGATGTCAATAAGTTCAAGTGAACCAATATGAAAAGGTATGAGGAGATTTAGTGAACTGGTGTCATGGTTTCACTAAGTATGATTACCAGTTGGTAATCTCAGCTCTAAGGTTATTGGTTTGGCGATCCAACTTGTGCTATGCAACTGATAATAACTTTGTGATGAGTTAGCTAAGAGATGAGAATGAAATCGAGGTGCCACGATAGCCTTGTGCATGTGAAGGATTTTCTTAAGGATCTTGCATGAGAAGATCGACTCCATTTGAAGTCTACCTCAGGAATGATCATTCTTCTTAGTGGTATGAGAAGAGAGCGTGATGGTTTATTTATTCCCATGTGTGGCAATGAATGAATGATATAGAATGTCTTGTGATCTATTTTGAAATTGTAATACTCTATGCAATATGTTTGGACGGTTAGGATTGGACCGCCTATGTTGTAAACCTAAGATGCTTAGAGTTTAGGGTTTATGTTACTGACCTAACTGTTGCCTATAAGGTTGATGATTCTTATTGTTGAAAAGTTGTTGGAAAATGTTGTGTGTGTGTATCTAAGTGAAGAGATACTTGATACTTGGCAGACTAGTAAGAGGGAAACTGCAAAGTGTAATTGTAGAATAGAGGCTATGAAAAGGATATGCCTTGGCATGTAGTACTATTATCAGATCAGAGTTTTACCTATTGTCTTCTAATCATTTCAACAGTTGGAAAATCCCTTTAGCGGGTAGCTTTAACAGGCTTATTGTAAAACCTATAACTAGGTGACTCAAGATCATTGAGCTCTTCAAATCATCTAGCGAGGTAACCTTTAACAGGGTATATAGCCATTCCTTAATCGCATGATCTCTAACAGGATCATTTCCTAGTAGAACCTTATTGTAAAGTCTTTAACCGGACTAGGCTCTTAACAGGGCGAGCTTCAAAAGAGTTCAAACAAGCTTGTGGGTATTCATCCCCACCATGGTTTTTCCCATTTGGGTTTCCATGTGAAAAATCTGTGTTATGTGTTATGCATTTTTCATGTGATGTTTCTAAATTATTTGGTTGAGAGATTATGCATGCAGAGTTAATAGGTTATGATATTACTAGTATATCACATGCATATGTTTA
Organism: Cryptomeria japonica; assembly: GCF_030272615.1. Lineage (NCBI taxonomy): Eukaryota > Viridiplantae > Streptophyta > Pinopsida > Cupressales > Cupressaceae > Cryptomeria > Cryptomeria japonica. Next base: position 705,206,426 of record NC_081408.1, read on the forward strand.
TGGATGAAGCTGATGCCAAGTATTGATTGTATTTGAAGTGTTCAGACTTATCAATCTTTGGTGTCTAGTGTCTTATTGTGTTTAACCAGTAATAGTGACAACTAGTTGGTATTGTTTTAAATAGATAAGTTGTTGAAAGTTTTTGCCTATACTGATTCACCCCCCCCTTTTAGTACCGGTTGGGGTATCTACTATTCATCATTATTCATCAGCAACATGCGGATATCTCTTGAAAATCAGTCTGGGACGGTCATTGACCTCAACAATAGTAGAATTTGCATCAAATATAGGTATAGATGATGATCCTGCTTCGATGATTGAAGATAAGTGCCTGTGAATCGAAGTACCTGTGAATCGCTGTCAGTGAAAGACACTAAAGACCTCTTCCAATCGCTGGTGAAATCACTCAAGATGATATCTGATCACACTGAATCACCTTAGACTTGCTCTGAATCACTCTTAATCACTCTAAATGCATGGTGATTAAAAATAAAGTAGATTCAACCTTTTATCCTCCAAGAAAAACCCTAATCCGTCATTGATATAAATGACTTTTGGTGAAAGATATTGGATCTTTGTTAAACATCTCCATGCCAAATAGCATATTTGATGTATGGAACATCTTATAGAACCTATTCCCAAGACTTAAGTAGTATTACTATGAATTTTTCCTACCCCTAAGGCATTTGCCTCTATTACCAGATGAGCTTCCTGCCAATGCAAGAACAACCTCCTCTATCAGTTAAGTAACCAAAGCATTCTCATCTGTATATTGATCTTCAGAGTTGTTGACCCATCTCTGGGTATGTTCTTCCTAGATTTCATTAATCTTTTCTTTCCCTTTCTTATTTGATCCTCCATTGCCGATCGATGGATTTCTACTTCTACAAAATTTAGCAATATGTCCAACTTCATTACATGCATAACATGTAAAATTGTTCTTTTGAATTGCTTTGCTAAAACTATTATAATTGCTAGACCTGCATTGATTAGCCATATGTCCAAATTTTCCACATGCATAACATTTAACATTTATTCTACAATCTTTTGTCCTATGTCCATTCTTATTTCATTTAGAACATTGATAGGGAGCAGAATTATTGTTCTAATTTTCTCTATTTCTACATTGCCTAGCCATGTGACCAAATTTATTACAAACAAAGCATCTACCATTAAATTTATAAGCATTAAACTGCCTTACCTATCCCTTATGGTTTTGATCTTCATTTGTTGTACCAAAACTCTATCCTTGTTCAAATCCAAGTCCACTAGAATCTCTATTCTGCCTTTGTCTCTTCAATAACTCATCAAGTTGTGCTGAACTAACCTTAAATTTGTCTTTGTACTCGCAATAGTTAAATCATCTCTCAAAATTATCGTTTGTCTCTCAAGCTCTTGTTCATTACTCTGGGATTGTACAAAATTAGTTCTCAACATATCATTTTCATGAACCAACCTACCACATTCTACAAATTTTTTCTTGAAAGATACAACAAGATTTTCTTCCTTTTTATTCCACTCTTCAATCTCCTTAGACATTCTCATAGTTATAGCTTGCATTTCATTCCTCATGACCATGTTCTCCTGACTTAGCTTCTGACACTGTTGCTTAAGTGCATCTTTCTCTTCATCCTTATTTTGCAAAAGTTCCCTCTTCCTAGCTTGAATAGATGAAAACCTCTCCTATAGGACAAGAATGAATTCCTAAGAAGAATTCAATTCATCTAGTAGCTTCACATTATTCATCCTTTCAGCATCATAATCTTCAAGTACCACCTCAAGTTGCTTTTCCAGACTCATATTCATGGATTTTGGATCTAGTATCTTCCTCAAGCTGTTAAAATTCCCCCGAAGCACAAGGCTCTAATACCAATTGTTGGAATCCAAGAACACTAAGAGGGGGGGGGGTGAATCAGTGTTTTGCTGGAATGACTAATTTTAACCTTATTAAAACATGTATACACCAACTAGTATACTGATACATATAAGATTGAAAGAAGTAAAGAAACCAATAAGCCAATCACACAAATTATTACCATAACATAGAGATTAATACATGGAAAACCTCAAAGAGGAAAAACCATGATAGGATTTGTGACCCACAATATCAATCCATTGGCCATATGAAAAGATATTACAAAATATAGGGCCTGCACTTATAGGAAGGATTACAGATTAGAGCACACTGCTCAATCACAAAAGGAGCCTCAATGACTACATACAAATCTAGACTACAATCCAGAGAAATGATTGAACTACAAAGATAGCATCTTCTATGCCTGAATACAATTCTAGTTAAGCCCCATCTCTTCTAGTCTGAAACCCTAAACCCTTACTAAAATACCCCTTTACATAAATATCCTCACATTAATGATCTTTAATATATTTTTCATTACATAACATTATCATATTCATCTATCCATCTCTATTACAAAATGATCTAACCAACTGACCTATATACCCTGTACAAATTATCATGCCTTATGTCGACTTATAAAGATAATTACAATATGAATAAACATGTCGGCTCAATACATTAATGTCAAAATCAATTACTGATGCCAGATCTCCCAAGTTATGTTGACCTCCAATACCGATAACTTGATGAAATCATGTCGGCCTGTAATGTTAGTAACCAAATATTTCTCTTCCAACCGGTGAAGATACCTTCTGGTGCCGGTGAGGTGTCTGTCGGTAATCAACTAGACCAAAATGTGAAAGCCAGAACAAGTTTCTGTGTTGCCATCAATGACAACATATTGAAACCAACCAATTGAGTGTCAATTGGAAACATATATCCACTACAACATAAAAAAATTAGGTAATTTTGATATGCTATCACTCTAAAACAAGCATCTGTCTGATAGTTTGGGAAATATGAAGCCCATATTTAAGGTACTTCACGATAAGGGTTTTATATAATTTATTCATTTTCTGATGCTCAATGAACCAGAATGGGTCCGATATATTCTGAAAAGGTTTCATGATGAATTCATGTGGCCAGATCAACCTTACAAGATAACCAAGAAAGCCATTGAAGAAGATACATGTTTAAAAGCAACCGGTGAAGTCCCCAGATTAAGGAAAATACAAAATACAACGCTGACAAAGATTACCATACTCAGTTTGATAGTCGATCGATGACTATCAATGATATTATTGAGCATGATGTTAGATTTTCCTTGATGGTGATTAGATACAAGGTATATAAATTAAGTAGATTAAATTCAGTATCAGACACAACCGTATTTGTAGCCTATGAAATTCTAAGGAAGACAAAAGGTATGATCTTTGTACAATACTTGTCAAAGAGTTAATGATCAACTTGAAGAAAATAAAGCAAGATAAGAAAAATGTCTTCAATTTTGGATCCCTAATTGTTTGTTTAGCACTTTATTTCATGAATGAGATCCTCAAAATTGGAAAATTCTAATGGGCTTATGATAAACTTGTGGCTATGAAAATCAAGGAAGGATTGTTGGGTTTGGGTGACAATGTAATGCGAAATTCAGCTTTATGGGGCTATTTCAAAACTTTTGAAGCCACCATGAAAAATATAGAGAGAAATCCTAAAGAGAGTGGAAAAATATGAGAGAACTATTTGTTTCATGGTTGACAAGGATTAGTGTCATATGAAGGCAGTTGATCTGAGAACTATTTGGATCATGCCCATGGGGTATGAGGTGGATGTATTCATGCTTGATGCATATGCTCAATACTTTTTGAGTCAATCCATGGACAAGAATGAGGAGAGACTTGGTAATTTCAAGCAGAAGGATTTGGACCTACAAAAGAAATTTACTGGGCTCGAAAACAAAAAAAATGTAAGAAAGAAAGTTGAGGAACTTGCCGAACAAATGGGTATAACTCAAGAAGGAGTGCAAAGAGCCAGAGAGAAAAATATACTGAAGGAGGAAGATATGGTGAAGCCACAATGTAAACTCGTATCTTCTCCTCCCAAGTAGTCCAATACCAAGCAAAGCAAGTCTGCACCTATCTCCGATGTGCAGAAGCTGGTCCCCCCGCCTAAGCCTCAATCAACATCAACCAGTAGAGTAGAAAAGAGGAATAAAGAGAAGTTTGCAAGGAAGTATGTAGCAGCAAAGGAGGAAATTGAATTGGATGAAGAGGTTACAGAAGTGAATAAAACTAGTACATTTACTAGAGTAGTTAGAAAACCTTTATCCAGTGATGCCCCATCTTCAAAGAAAGCTAAAACACAAGGTGAGTCATCTGAAAAAATGAGAGAAAGAAAGAAGCAGAAATCTGAGATAGATGAAACTCTTAAATTGGGTAAGATTGAAGGTTCTTACACTATTGTGCCTCCATTACAAAAGATTATAGATACAATAGTTAATGAAGGCAATTTGACAAAGCTTTCTATGTATTATGAGCATTCTACTGAAAACGTTCAGAGAGCTATTGAAAAAGAAGTTGTACATTATATGAATTTTTTTAGTAAAGTATTGATTAAATTGTCATCCATAATTCCTAAAGAGTTATATGATATCTTGGATGCTTAGAGATACACAACTAGTCTAGAAGATGAAAGGTTAAAATAACTTACATTAGTAAAGTTGTGTCCTAATATAACAAGAGAAGAAATACCAAAATTTTTGGGACTTGCTTGCTAATACAATGAGGATCTGGCTAATACTAAGAGGGGGGGTGAATTGGTATTAACAAGAACTGAAAATTTTAACTCCAAAACAAATTTATCATAGATCTAGAAAACATTCAACACATAAACCAATTCTTCTTAACAAATTTCTCACTTTCCTTATCAGATCTAGATAATCATTTACCACTTTTGCAAACTCATTAATAAGATTAGCCATCAACTCAATATTAGATCAACACACACTTTTACCAACTTATTAACTAATCATAATGCTTCATCAACCAATTAACCATCAATACCGGTAACCACTTTAAGATTTATCATAAAAAAACATAATCTGTCTTAACCGGTAATCAAAAATAAAACATGAAAAACATTCCACACATGAACACCATAATTTTTTGACATGGAAACGCAAATGGGAAAAACAACGGTGGGAGTTGGTACCCAATAAAATTTGTACTCTTTCGAAGTACTCCCTGTTAGGAGCTTAGCCTTGTTAGGATCTTACAATATACCCGGTTAGGAGTAGACCCTGTTAGTAGTCACCCGGTTAAAGAACTTACCTATCACTCCAACTAGGAGCTTAATGATCTATTAGGATAAACCTCATGAGAGGATTTACCACCTTTTTGAGAGCTTCCCTATTAGGGGACTTAAATGATTAAGGCCTTTTAGGACCTACTCGATTAAGGGATTTAAGCCACTTTAACTATTAGGGAACAACAGTGAAAAGTGATTTGAAACTTTTCACTTTCAGCTTGCTAAATCAAATCCAGTTATAAGTCACATTCTGCAACACCTAGGAAGATCTCTCTCTTCTTCGATATGACACCACTCTCTTCTCTTAGATCACTGACACATAAAACATCAACTATGTCATCCTAAATAGACATTTCAACTAGGTCGACCAATAAATCCTAATTACATCTTGAAATTACTATACAAATCATATCAGATCATCATCCAGATTATTACAACAATTTACAATGCAATATCAACCATTGGTTGATCATAACATCACAAAAATCCAATCTGTACCAAAGTTAAAACCTCAAAATACTCCACTAAGCATTTCATTGTTTCCCAAGAAATTCTTCCTTAAATTGTGCCAAAAAAATATGCAAATCATCTATGTGGGTTGTGACGTGTTACCTCCTTCATGTAGACTCATTGCCAATCATTGGCATAACAAAAATCGTTACCGGTTAAGTGAATTTATCACCGGTCCTTAAACCCTACTAAAACCCTAGCAAAAATTCATCAAAAATTCAAAAGATACCTTCCATTAAACATCACAAGATGCGGTTCTAGTCACATACTAGAATCCATCATACAAGCTTATATTTCAAACCACAAGTCATCAATCATCACCGATCACCCAATTTAATCAAAACATTTGTGCATTACTGGTTAAAGTCCTAATTCATAGTCTTGTCGATAAAACCCTATCAAACTCAAACTTTGGTAGACCAAATCACTTAGCCAACAAATAAAACATCAAGAACCATCTGTAAATATCTTCAATCATCAGTTGACACTAGTTGCCATCAATGACAACACAAATAACTGATAATGTCAATGACTCTCAAAATCTCAGTCTTCTTTCCTCTACCGATATAGTCATCCATCATCATCTCATATGCATAAGTTATGCAATCATGCCAACATACTCCCCTTTTGGCATTGATGGCAACACCAATCAGATATGCAATCAGAGTAATCATTATTATAGCCTATCATCTGCAACTTGTTTACTAGTAACATGTCATTTGTCGGTTCTCCTCCTTTTGTCTTCTCCCATATCTGATCTTGTTCTTCTCCCCCTTTCTCATAGGCTCCTTTTCTTCTCCCCAAGGATGATCATCAACTTCTCTCATATCTGATTGTTCTTTTCTTCTCCCCCTTTGACAACAATGCCAAAGGTGGAGATGCATCAATTATCTTCAATTATTTTGTTTCCGCTTCCATCATCTCTACTGATCAAATCAAAAGACCAAATTATTGCATCAGAGTACTAAATCAATACTTTACTTGTATTAGAACTATATCATTTGATCAAATCAGAGCTGTAAATTAGAAAATCATATCAAACTTGCATCAGAGCTACTCCCCCTATGAAGTAGCATGCATCTTCATCAATCCTTAGTAAATGACAAACATGAAATCCACAATATTGGTGCATCTCCATCATCTCAGTTCTTTCGGTGTAGGGGTGTAACCCCTAATTTACCTCTAAAAAACTCAAAGGTAGTCTTTGATAAGGTTTTAGTAAAGATATTAGCTAACTGATCTTTACTCTTCACATATTCCATCTTCACCTTCTTCTCTCAAACTCTTTCTCTTAAGAAATGATACTTCAACTCTATGTGCTTGGTTCTAGCATGAAGTACACGATTCTTAGAAATTTTTATCGCACTTGTATTATCACAATAGATAGTAAATTTTTATGGCCTACATGCATTTCATGGATGTAGCTACATACTCAGCTTCAGATGTAGATTGAGAAACAAATGATTGTTTCTTTCTTGTCCATGCTACTAGTCTTCCTCCAAGTAGAAAAGCTCCATCGATTGTTCTTTTCCTATCATCCACATTACTTGCCCAGTATGCATCAGTAAAGACATCCAAAGTAAAATCTCCTTTGCAGGGATACCATAATCCATAGTCTAATGTGCCTTTGAGATACTGCAAAATTCTTTTCACAACCATCATGTGACTTTCCTTCGATTCCTATTGAAATCTAGCTACTAAGCCAACAACATGAGGAATATTCGGTCTACTATGAACAACATAATGTAGCTTGCCAATCATGGATCTGTACTCCTTTTCACTAACAATAGGGGAATCATCTTTCTTGGACAATTTGCAGCATGTTACCATAGGTGTACCTACCGGTTTGCATTCTTCCATACTGGAAGTCTTCAACACTTCTCTGGTATAATTGCTTTGAAAAATAAAGATACCATCATTTAGTAATTGGACCCGTAAGCCAATAAAGAAATTTATTTCACCGATTAGAGATATTTCAAATTCCTTTTTCATCTAATCAAAAAAATTCATACACATATCATCATTACCAACAAAACCTATGTCATCTACAAATACTATTGTAGTTAGCATCTTGTCTCCATTAGTCTTCAAGTATATATTACTGTCCTCACTGGTACATTGAAATCCAATATTGATCAAATGTGCATGAAGTCTATCATACCATGGTCTCGGTGCCTTCTTAACACCATATGAAGCTTTATGAAATTTACAAACCATGTCCTTATCATTAGTGAGGGAAAATCAGTCTGGTTGTTCAATGTATACCTCTTCTTATAGGATTCCATTCAAGAAGGCTAACTTGTCATCCATTTGGTAGAATTTGAAACCTTTATATGAAACAAATTCTTGCATCATCCTTACACCTTCTAATCTAGAAACTGGTACAAATGTTTCACCATAATACTTAGCTTCTTCCTGTGCATAGCCTTTGCAGACTAACCTTGATTCGTTCCTTACAAATCTTCCTTCTTCATCCAATTTATTCCTAAAGAACCATTTTGTTCCAATGACTTTCTTTTTGTCTGGTCTAGGAACTAGTGACCATGTCTAATTTTTCTCAATTTGATCTAGTTCTTCATTCATTGAATTCACCCAATCATCATCTTTCTATGCTTCCTTAATTGTCTTGTGTTCTATTATAGAGATCAAACAAGAATTTTCTCTAATGTTTCTCCTAGTCTGCACACCTACATTCTTATCACCAATTATCTTCTCTTGTGAGTTATCTAATTTGACATATTTAGGTATAGCCTGTGTTGGTTCTACATATTCCTCTTTTGATTCTCCATTTTCATCCTCACTGTCATCGCTTACCGGTTGAGCACCTAATTCTGCGTTTGCCAGTTGATTGTTGTTTTGTGCTTCCGGTTCAATGATCACAAGTTTTTCCTCATTATCATCCTTTTCAAGTTCTGATCTACTTGTGCCTTTAGACTTATTTGATGAATCATCCACCTTCACATTAGCACTTTCAACAATTTTCTTAGTTCTCTTATTGTAACATTTATATGCCTTACTCTTAGAGGAGTAAGCAAGAAAAATTCCTTCATCAGATTTTGCATCAAATTTCTTAGTATAGTTATCCTTCTTAATGAAACTTTGACTTCCAAAGATTTTTAAATAACTTATGCAGGGATTTTTACCATACCATACCTCATAAGGGGTCTTATTGTTACCTTTCTACACAAGTACCTAGTTTAATGTATATACTACAATACTAACCACTTCTCTCTAAAATATCTTAGGTACATTACCCTATATTAACATTGTTCTAGCACCATCAACAACTGTTTTGTTCATCCTTTCTACTATGCCATTTTGTTGTGGTGGTCTTAGAGTGGACATCTGTCTCTTGATACCTTGTTCATCAAATGTGAATTCACTACCTCGGTCTGATCTTAAACATTTCAAATTCTTACCGGTCTCATTCTGAACTAGAGCTTTGAATGTTTTGAACTTAATAAAAGCTTTATATTTCTCCTTCAAAAATGTAACCCACATCATCTGAGAAGAGTAATCAGTAAAAAGAATGAAATACCTATCACCATAATAGCTTTTTTTTCTCATAGGGCAAAAGAGATTAGTATGTACCAAGTCCAAAATATTCTCAGATGTACACTTATTGATTTTAAATGAAATAGAGGTGATCTTACCAATTTGACAATCTTTACAAATCACATTATCTAGTTTAACAATTTGTGGCAATCCTCTTACAATACTTGACTTGCTTACCTTCACCAAGTTATCAAAATTCACATTACAACATCTCCTGTGCCACAACTAGCTATCTTCCATTTTTGCAACTAGAAAATTATTGACATTAGCATTCAAATGAAATAAGTTAGCTCTAGTTTTCTTCCCAGTAGCAATCAGTTCACCATTACCTCCAAGAATTCTGCAAACTCCGCCATTAAACTAAAGAAAAATAACCTTTATCATTAAGTTGTGCAACACTTAACAGATTATGCTTTAGAACATCAACCCAAATTAAATCATCACCATTACTCTTCCCATTTATCCTTGTTGAACTTATGACCCTCTTTGTTCATCATCTTGACTGCCTCATAATCTTTTCCTCAAGCAGTTTACCTTTCTGCACACAGAGGACCAATGCTTTGATACTAATTGTTAACAACATGAAGATCCGGTTAATACTAAGAGGGGGGGTGAACTAGTATTAACAAGAATTGAAACTTTAAACTCCAAAACAAACTTATCACAGATCTAAAAAACATGGAACACATAAACCAATTCTTTTAACAAATTTCTCAATTTCCTTATCAGATCTAGACAATCATTTCCCACTTATGCAAACTCATTAATCATATTAGCCATCAACTCAATATCAGATTGACAAACACTTTTACCAACTTATTAACTGATCATAATGCTTCATCAACCAATTAACCATCAATACCGATAATCACTTTAAGATTTATCATAAAGAAACATAACTTGTCTTAACCGGTAATCAAAAATAAAACATGAAAAATATATGAAAAGCATTCCACACATGAACACCATAAATTTTTGATGTGGAAACCCAAATGTAAAAAATCATGGTGGGAGTTGGTAGCCACTAAAATTTTTACTATTTTGAAGTACATTCTGTTAGGAGCTTAGCCCTATTAGGATCTTACGATATGCCTGGTTAGGAGCAGACCCTATTAGGAGTCACCCGGTTAAGGGATTTACCTATCACTCTAGCTAGGAGCTTAATGATCTGTTAGGATGAACCTAGTGATATGATTTACCACCCATTTTAAGAGCTTCCCTATTAGGGGAGTTAAATGATTAAGGCATGTTAGGACCTATTCAATTAAGGGATTTAAGCTATTGTAACTGTTAGGGAACAATAGTAAAAATTGATCTAAAACTTTGCACTTTTAGCTTGCTAAATCAGATCCAGTTATACTTCAAAATCTACAACACTCAGGAAGATCTCTCTCTTCTCCAGTACGAAATCACTCTCTTCTCTTAGATCACTGACACATAAACCATCAACTCTGTCGTCCTAAATAGACATTTCAACTAGGTCAACCAATAAACCCTAATTACATCTTGAAATTACAATAAAAATCATATCAGATCATCATACAAATTATTACAACAATTTACAATGCAATATTAATCATTGGTTGATCATAACTTATCATAAAAAATTGATCTATACCAAAGTCAAAACCTCAAAACACTCCAATGAGTTTTTCACTATTTCCCAAGAATTGCTTCCTTGAATCATGCCAAAAGAACATTCAAATTATCTACGCGGGTTGTGCCATGTTACCTCTTTCATGTAGGCTCACCATAAATCACCATCATAACCAAACTCATTACCATTTGAGTGATTTTATCACCGGTCCTAATTAAACCCTACTAAAACCCTAGTGAAACTTAATCATAAATTCAAAACATGCCTTCTAGTAAACATCATAGGATGTTGTTTCGGTCACATACTCCAATCCATCATACAAGCTTATACTTGAAACAACAAGTCATCAATCATCATCAATCATCTAATTCAATCAAAATATCTGTGCATTACCAATTAAAGTCCTAATTTATAGTCTTGTCGATTAAACCCTGTCAAATTGTCAAACTCCAACTCCAGTATACCAAATCACTTAGCCAACAAATAAAACATCAAGAACCATCTGTAAACATCAACATTGATCAGTTGACACTAGTTTCCATGAATGAAAACACAAATAACTGATCATGTCAACTACTCACAAAATCTCAGTCTTCTTTCCTCTATTGGTACAGTTGCCCATCATCATCTCATCTGCATCATTTATGCCAATCATGCCAACATTCTCCCCCTTTGGCATTGATGGCAACACCAATCAGATATACAATCAGAGTAATCATTATTATAGCCTATCATCTACAACTTGTTTACCAGTAACACATCAACTGTCGATTCTCCTCCTTTTGTCTTCTCCCATATCTGATCTTGTTCTTCTCCCCCTTTCTGATAGACTCCTTTTCTTCTCCCCAAGGATGATTGTCAACTTCTCTCATATCTGATTTTATTTTCTTCTCCCCCTTTAACAACAATGGCAAAGGTGGAAATGCGTCACTTATCTTCAATTATTCTATTGCCACTTCCATCATCTTTGTTGAATAAATCATAACACCAAATTATTGCATTAGAGTACTAAATCAGGACTTTACTTGTATCAGAATTATATCATTTTATCAGATTAGAGTTATAAATCAGAACATCATATCAAAATTGCATCAAAGTTGTCCTCCCTATGGAGTAGCCTACATCTTCATCAAACCTTCATGAAAGATAAACATGAAATCCACAAGATTGATGCATCTCCATAATCTCAATTTTCTGATGTAGGGGTCTAACCCCTAATTTACCTCTAAGAAACTCAAAGGTTGTCTTTGGTAAGGTTTTAGTAAAGATATTAGCTAACTAATCTTTACTCTTCACATATTCCATCTTCACCTTCTTCTCCTGAACTCTTTCTCTTAAGAAATGATACTTCAACTCTATGTGCTTGGTTCTAGCATGAAGTACATGATTCTTAGAAATGTTTATTGCACTTGTATTATCGCAATAGATAGTCAATGGTTTAGACATCTATCTTGAATCCTTCTAGCACATGTCTCATCCATATGGCCTGCGTGCAATTCATGGATGTGACTACATACTTAGCATCAACTGTAGATTGAGAAACACATTATTGTTTCTTGCTTGTCCATGCTACTAGTCTTCCTCGAATTAGAAAATCTCCACCAGTTTTTATTTTCCTATCATCCACATTACCTGCCAAATTTGCATCAGTAAAGACATCCAAAGTGAAATCTCCTTTGCAGGGATACCATAATCCATAATCTAATTTCCCTTTGAGATATTGAAAAATTCTTTTTACAACCATTATGTGACTTTCCTTTGGTTCCTTTTAAAAACTAGCTACTAAGCCAACAACATCAGCAATATTTGGTCTACTATGAACAACATAATGTAGCTTTCCAATCATGGATCTGTACTCCTTTTCACTAACATCAAGGGAATCATCTGGCTTGGACAATTTACAGCATGTTACCATAGGTGCACCTACCAGTTTGCATTCTTCCATATCAAAAGTTTTCAAAAATTCTTTGATATACTTGATTTGAAAAATAAAGATACCATCATTTAGTTGTTAGACCTGTAAGCCATTAAAGAACTTTATTTCACCAATTAGAGATATTTCAAATTCCTTTTTCATCTCATCAAAAAAATTCATACACATATCATCATTACCACCAAAACTTATGTCACTTACAAATACTTCTGTAGTTAGCATCTTGTCTCCATTAGTATTCAAGTATATATTACTGTCCTCACTGGTACATTGAAATCCAATATTGATCAAATGTGCATGAAGTCTCTCATACCATGGTCTCGGTGCCTTCTTAAGACCATATGAAGCTTTATGTAATTTACTATGAGGCCCTACCCCGACCCATCCTATCTCTTCAGCTATTTTTATTTTTGGAACTATTTTGGATGCTAGTTTTGACACACTATGGATATAGAACTTTGCATGGTCCCGCGATTTTGGTAACATTGATATATGTGGATGCTTCATTTCTATGCCTTGTGGATTATAGAATATTATATGATTCTAGATTAGGGTAATATTGTGATGATGCAAGTTATTATCTGAATTTTAGGATTTGATATAATGTTAGGAAAATGTTTGCATATCTTGTAGATGGATCAAATTTTGAGGATTATGAGGAAATTGCTTTGATTTGTGATAAATCGTATTTTATAATGTCAAGTCTTTGCAGAATGAATGTATTGTATTCTGATTATGTGATTATATATTATGTGAGGCTATTTGGGAAGTACTAATGTTTAAATTGAGATGTGCAGGAAAATATCCATGTGACCATGGAAATATTAGGGAGAATCAAGCCTAGGCCAATGTGCGTTAGTTAAACCAGGGGTTGTCTATTTGGAGAGACAACACCCCGTATGTACTGTATTCTATTCGTAAATGTAAAATGTTGCATGTGTGTAATTTGTATTTATTGGATTGATTAAATTGTTTGAGGGACAATTGCCATGTGTTTATTGTGATGTGGAATTATTTTGTAGTGTCACTTGACACCTATGTAGTATGTTGTGTTGGCAATTTGTCATGTCACCTTTTTAAGAGTTTTATTTTTGATTAAATGTTATATCCCCTAATTATCCTTGAAGGAACCAAGAAATCTAGGTTAGAGAGCCACAAGGAAGGTCAACTCAGAGTTGACCCATAGGTTAACTTCAGGTGGACCTTCTGAAGGTCAAATCAACTCCTAGAGTCAATTTTAGAGCTTTTCTATTAGGCCTCATGGGGTACCTATGGGTGAAGGCCAAAATTGGCCATGTGTCTCTCCCTTAGGACTAGTTTAACCATTCAAAAAAGTGGTTTTCCCAAGATGGACGAATTCCATCTATAGGAGTGCCCTTCTTGGTAGGAGAACCTCCTTGGAGATAGTAATCCCTCTTCCCCATTTCATTTCCCTTCTCTAGACACCTAGGTTAGGGAGTGTGTAAGACCTAGGGAAGACCAACCCAATGGGAGATCCCTCACTCTATCCAAGAGGTTGGAAGGAGTGAGAGAGGCCTTCTTAGGCTAAGAATGGAAGCTTAGTGAGCTAATCACCCACTCTCCATCCTTGGAGATTTTTGGAAAAACTTGGAAGGAAAAACCAGTTTTAGGAATTAGAGGAATTTGGGGGCCAAGGATTGCAGAAAGTTGTGTGGATTGGGCAACTCATCTCCAACCAAGTTTAGCATACCTATTGGCAGAATAAGGTTGGTTGTTATCTCCTCTTGTTTTTGTTATTTATGTTAGTTATGTTGTTTTGTTGAAGGAAATAAATGCTTGTAAAGAAAGTGTGTATGTAAATTGTTGTTGAAGAAAATAATGTGTAGTTTCATTTCTATGTTTTTCTGTTTTGTGTTCTTGTTTTGGGAGTGTCCAAGATCTTCTACTCTTGGGAGAGTAGGATGATCTTGGGGTGGAAGAAGCATGACAGCCTTGGGTGAGAGGCTCTCCTTAAGGAGAGTGATCTCAAGGGTGTCCTTTGTGACCCTTGCTGCATAGCCTTGTGTATGCATTTGGGGGTCATAAGGGGAGAGAAATGGCTTTGAGCCCTTGGGGGGCATAAGGTGTGTGGGATGAATTCTGTTGAGTATTTTGTGTTGCCATGAGGTGGCTTGTGTTATATTTTTGGCTGCAGTCTCCCCAATGGTACTTGGTCCACTTCCACCCATAGATTGATCTCCACAAAGTGTGGTGAAAGTGTAGCTTGGGATGGGAAAGTGTATGTTTGTGTGTTTGCCCTATTGTTGTGTTGTATTGCTTGGTTGTAACCCGTCTAGGTCTTGATTCTCCTAGCTCGGGGGTGGCTTCTGGTAAGCCTAGGCTGGGAGGTGAGCATCCCATGGTCACAGTCCTAAATTTTACTTGCAGGTGGCTTGGGAAAAAAAGAAGAAGACTGGGAGTTGCAGATTGTTGTGTTGCAGACTTCTATTCAGAATTCTTATTTTTATTTAAATGCAGAAAGGAAGAAAGAAATGTAACCTTATGATTTGTAGCAAAAAAAAAGGGGAAGAGAAAGTGCATATGTAAATATAGGGCTTAAAATGATTCTGTTTCTGTTTAAATAAATGTAATTTTTATTTTCTGTGTAAAGTTTAGAAAAGAAAAAAAAAAAGGACTGTTAGATTATCTACCCATTTTCATATTTGGGCTATTGTAACTTATCATTCTGGAAAGTAATGTAAATTTTTATTATATTATGATGTCTATTGTGTTGCTGTAGTCTACATTTTAATCTGGTCTATTCACTTGGTTATTTACTGCAATATTAAAGAAAAGAAACAGAAAAATGCATTAGGATTCCTTATTTACTATTCACTAGTTTATTTACTGCAATGTTAAAGAAAGGAAAGGAAAAATGCATTAGGATCCCCTATTTACTTGCATAGTTTTAAATTATGTTATTTTATGTCTGTTAGAAAAAAGGAGAACCAGTATTGTTTTATTGCTGTAGAAAGTTTAAATAAAAGGAAAAATAAAATAGACCTATTCTAAATGTTGTTAGAAGACTAAAAACAGAATGTAGATGGTTAAAAATCTCAGATCAATATAAGGGTTTTTAACCCTATTATCTCAACATTTAATCATACATATATATATTTTCAGGTATATAAGTATATATATTGAAAATATATACCTATATATATATAATTATATATATAAGCTTCCTGTATGTGTACACCCCCGTAACAACGAAATAAAAGACATTCTGAATCCTGTGCATCTCTGTTACCAAACATATAAAGGAATTGCAGAATAAACTTCGTATATATATATTTCTGCATCTGAAAACACATACCCTGTAGATGTCTGTAGAACAAAACAAATAAAGACATTTATGTTATGATTTGATCATAACAATGGTTATATGTGTATATAAACATATATATACAAATATATATATATACAAATATATATATATACAAATATATATATATACAAATATATATATACAAATATATATATATACAAATATATATATATACAAATATATATATATATATATATATATTTGATATATCAAAAAAAAACTACATCTTATAACATTTTTATCAACCCACAGAATTTATTAAAAATGTTGCAAAAAAAATGGGGAAGCAAAGTCACGCAGGCCACTGTGTGCAACACAGTGGACGGCCACAGCCAAGCCACTGTGCTACACACAGTGGGCGGCGCCGAAGGGCACCGCACTGTGTGTAACACAGTGGACGGTAGCGGCTGCCACTGTGCTACGGACAGTGAACGGCGCTCGCCACTGTGTGTATACACAGTGGGCGGCGGCTATGACGTCCGCCACTGTGTGTACACACAGTGGGCGGCGCTGCCGCCACTGTGCTTATGCACAACAGCACCCGGAACTCTGCGAAACCCTCCGCCTCTCCCCACGCGAAACCCTCCACCTCCATACCTGCGATCTCTCTCTCTCAAACAAAACAAGCAATAAAATATAGGGGTTTAATAAACCCTAACCCATTTCGGGTTAGGGTATAAAAGGGTAAAAATAAAATAAGACAAGTGTAATATATAAAAATGCAACCCTAACCCAATTTTGGGTTAGGGTTAGCATTATAAGAATTATATATATATATATATATATATATATATATATATATATATAAGAGATTTAGATTGGAGTATCATAATTGATTTTTTTAAAAATTATAATGAGGGTTAGTATTTAAGAATCTATATATATGATTTTATATTTATATATATTTATATATATATATATATATATATATATATATATAAGGAATTTAAGTTGGGATTTTAAACCTTGATTTTTAATATATATATATTTGGGGTCAATTCAATAATGGAATTTTTATATGTCCATTTAGATTGGAATTTTAAACTTGATTTTTTAATATATATAATGGGGTTATTTTAATGGTAGAATTATTATATATCCATTTACTCTTTAGGAGATTTAAAATTTTAAAATAGTAAAAATTTTAAAGGGATTTAAAAACAAAGGGGTTTTATGGTTGGATACACCATACATTAAATCGATTAATTTATTTAATTAATCAATAGATTTCCCTCAATATATTTGGACTTTAGGAAAAATTTAAAAGGAGGAAATTGTAGATTTTTGAACCTTAGGCCTTGAGACCGATATTTGGTTGGATCGAAATTAAATCATCAAAATTAAGGGGTTAGAAAAATTAGAATTGGCCTTAGCTTATTGTCAGTTTTAGTGGGCAAACGACATTGTAGTAACTCGAACCCTCATCAGTTGGATGTATATAATAATTTCGCATGTGCATCAAATAATTAATAGCATTATCCTTACATGGATTGGGAATGATATAATACCTTAAGATAATCAAATATCCCTTGATTTAATTAGCGACAACTTGTCTTAGGTATTTGAGCTTGCTAACTAATCCGCAATGCAAATTAATCTCCACCAATCAAGTCACTCGCTCGAGTTGGTTATTTAACTTAACCTTAGTAAGTAAGTTTATTTACATCCTAGTTAAGACAAAACTTTAAATACAGTTGTTATGTATTAGGATTTATAGCGAGTTCATGACGTCAAAATTTTTTTTGTTGTTTCATTTTTTGTGCCCTAAAGTTTGGGCATGACATTTACACACCATGTCCTTATCATCAGTGAGGGAAAATCCATCTGGTTGTTCCATATATACCTCTTCTTATAGGATTCCATTCAAGAAGGATGACATGACATCGATTTGGTAGACTTTGAAACCTCTATATGAAACAAATGCTAGCATCATCCTTATAGCTTCTAATCTAGCAACCGGTGCAAATGTTTCACCATAATACTCAGCTTCTTCCAATACATACCCTTTGTAGACTAACCTTGCTTTGTTCCTTACAAATCTTCCTTCTTCATCCAATTTATTCCTAAAGACCCATTTTGTTCCAATGACATTCTTTTCATTGGGTCTAGGAACAATTGACCATGTCTGATTTTTCTCAATTTGATTTGATTGTTCATTCATTGCATTCACCCAATCATTATCTTTCAGTGCTTCCTTAATTGTCTTGGGTTCCATTGTAGAGATCAAACAAGAATTTTCTCTAATCTTTCTCCTAGTCTTCACACCTACATTCTTATCATGAATTATCTTCACTTGTGAGTGATTTAATTTGACATATTTATGTATAGCCTATGTCTGTTCTGCATCTTCCTCTTTTGATTCTCCATTTTCATCCTCATTGTCATCACTTACCGGTTGAGTACCTAATTCTGTGTTTTCCAGTTGATTGTTGTTTTGTGCTTCCAGTTTAATTATCA